>NC_064293.1:33740321-33774418 GCF_019186545.1 Solanum stenotomum
GAATCTTTAGCCGAAGAAGTGATATAGATTAAAAAAGTTAAATTTCATAAAAAAAAAAATATATGTGATTCTTACCATGTTATAATAACTAATTTCTTGTAAAAAATAAATTAAAAAGGTAAAAAAATTTATAAAAAAAAGAGCATTAAGGAAATGATATAAATGAAAGTAATAATCAAGATGAAGTAAGAAAAAATAATATGATTGATGATGAATGGAATTAAATGTAGTCACTTTGATATTCACTAAAATTTGGAAGTAAAATTTTCAGTTTTTCAAAATTTAAAGATTTAAAAAACAAAAAAAAAAACAATAAAGAAAAGTAAATAAATTTTAGGCCTTAATATATATATATATAGACCTTAATCAAAGATATATTAAAGAAAATAAAACAAACTTCAATCAAAGTTATATTAAAGAAAATAAAACAAACTTCAATTAAAGTTATATAAAAGAAAAAAAACTATAATTAAAGATAGATAAGAAAAAAAAAACAAAAAAAAAACGGAAATTAGAAATAAATGACAAATTAAAGTCTATTTCTGTATAAAAAAATGCATTTTTTTTTATAAAGTTATAACAATTAATTTTAAAAATAAATAAATAAAAAGAACAAAGAAAGGAAAAAAAATAATTTAAGGAAATTATATAAATTACATTAATGATGAGTTTAAGGAAAGAAAATTATAAAAATTAATAGCATCTATGATGAAAGGATTTAAATATGGTCATATTTGATATTCTGCAAAATTTCAAGGTAAAATTTTCATTATTTTAAAATTAGGAAAATTGCACAAAATAAGAATTAGAAAAATAAATAAATAAACTTCTAGACACAATTTTTAGCAATTATTTTAAGAAAATATAAGAGAAAATGTCATAAAAATATGATAAAATAAATAAATATAGATTGTCATCATTTTCTAACTTTAACTTTATTATTACATATAGATATGAATCTTTTGGCAGAAGAAATTATCTATGTTTAAATAAAATAAACTAAACTAAATTTCGTAAAATATATATGCAATTCTTACCAATTTATAATAATTATTTTCTTGTAACAAATAAATAAATAAAAAGTAAGAAAAAAAGAAAAAGGAAAGAAGCAATTTAAAGAAATGATATAAATGAGAATAAAGAGATCAAACTAAGGCAAGGAAGTAAAAAAAAAGTATGATTAATGATGAATGAAATTAAATATGCAATAAAATTTGAAAGTGAAATTTTGAGTCGTTTAAAATTAAAAAAATTTGAAATGTATTCTACTGGATGTTTTTCTTAAAGAAACTGTAAAAAATTGTCATCAGAAATAACTGTAGGATATATCGTTTTCATATAAAAAATTGATTTAGTCATTGGCTTAATAGCGTAATATTAAATTGTTGTAGTCATTGGCTTATAAAAAAAAAATTACGTCTTACAGAAAAAAAATTGTCGCAGTCATTAAGCCAATGATAAAATCATACTTAATATGTATAATTAGAATAATGTTCATCGTCATACATTTCAACATTGTTGCAGAGCCTCAATTAATTGCTCCTTCACTAATAAATTAAGCATCAAAACAAACACTCAAAAAACACTTTGAAAACATTAATCTAAAATTTTTATTTGCGTAAACATATATATATATATATATATATATATATATATATATAAAGCAAAAACAACAACCGAGCCCCCTATTTTTATTGATTGAGACACCTTGTGTTCAAGCAATTCTATAAAAAATTATATGTTGGAGCATCAAACTATGCATTACAAAAAATAAAAGTCATATTAACTACAAATCGTTCCTTTTATGATTTGAGAGAGGGAAGGCAAACTAACCAATTTGTACTCTTTAGGAGCACAAACCTTCTAACATTGTCTTTATTAGTGAAAACTCCCTTTGCTCCAGCCTCAACAAATAATATGCATTTTGCCATTTACCCTACCCTTTCTTCTGCTTAGTACTTGTGGACAAACAACATTCACATCTGCCATTAGCATTTTAAGATAGATTTTCAAATAAATTTAATAAGTTTAAAGTATAGATCTTTGAGATAAACTCAAATACAAATTTTTAAAAAATGATTCTAAATTATTTATTAATTGTAAAAACTGCTTTAATAATCTAAAATTTTAGATAGTAATTTATATTTTAATTATTTAAAAAGTCTTCTTTTTGTGGTGCTATATATATGTATATTTTTTTTTTAAAAAAAATTGAGATATTTAAAAGGATAATACTTGATAGTTCCACAAAATTAGATAACTTTTAAACTGATCCCACTAATTTTGAAATAAGTAACTACTAATACACGTGCATTTGTTTGTTTTTTTTAAAATACAATTTTATTATTTTTTAATTTTTTAACCTACTGCTTTTTTCTGGCACTGACACGTAGGAGCAATAACCTCTCCCATTATATATATATATATATATATATATATATATATATATATAGAGAGAGAGAGAGAGAGAGAGATTTATCATCTAACACATTTCTCAAAACATTAAATTTAATAAGTCATAGGATAATATAGTAATATTATCCTATTATTTATTGTTTCTTAAGGGGTGTGCTAAGTCAACCAGAGACAACTATTATTGGGCGTAACTAAAAAACAAGTGCATTGTTATAATATTTTACAAACCAATCAATTACTTCCTTCCAACACAAAACTTCAAACTTCAAAGTATCTTCTAACCTAAAAACTGATACAAAACTAATCAAAACTATTTCTATTTTTCTGCTTCTAATTCAAAAAAAAAAAAACTAACTCTATTGAGAAAATGTTCAGCAAAAATTATTAAAAAGTAATTATTCCGTTCATTCATTTTTAATCATTATGTTTTATTTTATGAGAGTTAATTTTACTAATCTTCGAATTTAAATTATTTAATATTTTAAATTTATATTTTGGATATTAAAAAATTATATGAAAAATAACATAAGTTCTAATAATTCTCATATTAATATAGTAAAAAGATACATTTTAAAATGTTGATAATTTTTTTTGTTTTTTAACTTTACAAAAACAAACATATGTATGACAAATAAAAATAATCGCAAAACATAAATAATAATAACTCAATTGATGAAGCATGATTCTAGAACAATAACAACATACCCAGTAAAATCTCACTAAATAAAATCTAAAAAAAATAAAATATACGCAAATCTTACGATCATATGTAAATAGAACGATCGTTTCCAAAAGACACTCGACAACATAAGGCTTGAACTATATTGAAAATATAGCATGTTTATGTCGGCTAACAGGAGGAGCAGCATGCTATTCTAATTATTAACGGAAAAGGGCCAAAAATACCCCTATCCTTTGAGAAATGGTTCATAAATACCCTCCTTCTACCTTTGGGTCCAAAAATACCCTTAAAGTTTATTTTTTGGATCAAACTTGCCCCTCAAACTAACAGAACTAACGTCAAGTTTTGACTTTTTTTTAAAAGATCCACGTGACATTTTCTAATTGGTCCACAAATTTTAATTTCAAATTAATTATATAAAAACACACCACCCAATTTTTAAGACCCAACCCACTGTCCCATTTTAAGGAACTGAATGGGTTCTGCATCTCTTTGAGTTTTTTCTTCTTCCTTCAATCTATTGACTCATTAAAAAAATATATGACAAATACTGAACTGTTAAACACTAAATTACTGAAACGTGAAGTCATTGAAATTGACATTTCACAATTGTTGAATCCAACTACTTAACCAACATACAAAAGCAATTTCTTGTCGTTAATAACTCAAAATCACCATAAAAGCATAGTCATTGCCCTAACATTTGACAGAACTGATTCATAAAAAAATCATCAAAATTAGTCATTTTTAATTTCTTGCAGAACATTATAATAACTCAAACATCAAAATATAATTATATACATAATTGTTTTCACGAACATAGTAATCAGCAAAAAGTTCAACTTCAAATTGTCTAAAGCCTATCCCTTTTAGCTTTCATTCAAACTAAAAGAAGATGCAGAACTTACGAGAAGAGTTCTATATACCTTAAAATGGGTTAGTGGGTTGGTTTTTTTTTTTTTTTTTTTTTTGCACTTGTAAGAAAAATATGATAAAGAAATGGCTTCACAGTTTATTCAAAATTCTTATTAATAATATCACTTTGTTTCCCTCCCCCGTCCTGCATTTCACATTTCTTAATTTTCCATAGTTTTCTCGAGAGAACCCAAGAATTCTTTGATCTCTGAGGTGGGTTGGGTTCTAAAAATTGGACGGGTGGGTTTTTATATAATTATTTTGAAATTAAAATTTGTGGACCAATTAGAAAATGCCACGTGGCTCTTTTTAAAGAGTCAAAATTTGACGTTAGTTCTGTTAGTTTGAGGGGCAAGTTTGATCCAAAAAATAAACATTAAGGGTATTTTTGGACCCAAAGGTGGAAGGAGGGTATTTATGAACCATTTCTCAAAGTATAGGGGTATTTTTGGCCCTTTTCCGAATTATTAATTGCAAGCCACATATGTTGAGATGTGTAATGACCAAATTGCCCCTAACCTTTTTTGAAAATGGCAAGAAGCTACCATTTCGAAATCACTCTTTCTAAAATTGTCGGTATTTAATTAGATTTTCAAAAAAAAAATTAACACGAATATTTATAAATAAACACGATAGTAAATGAATAGAATTAACACTTTGCAATAAAATGTTTTTCTTATTATTATCAAACAATAACTTATAACTCAGTAAATTGCCTTAATTAACAATACGATATCATATGCTAAAATGTTTATTTTAACATCATGTCAAACACATACATTTAATTTTTTTTTTTTAAATAATGGCTTTTTTTCTACTTATTGAATAATGCATAAGCTATTGATATTGTTGTATAACTAACATAGACATCATACCTTACATTTTAAAGTAAAAATTACATAAATTTTATGGTGTTATAAGTTAATTACACTCTATTATTTTCTTTCTCAAATTACAAAAATCTCTTAAATGTATAGGATCTCGGATACATCAAAAATCCGTTGATACATAGCTCATAGATTGTGAATGGTACATTACTTAAAGGGGGATGTATCCGAGAGGGGAGGGACGTATCCAATAGGGGAGAGATGTATCCGAGAGGAGGATAGAGTATCCGAGAAGGGAGGGATGTATCCGAGAGGGGATTTTTGTAATTTATTTAAATGGTAGAAAATTTTAGAGATTATGGTAAAATAAAATGTGTATTTATGTAAAAGAAAATTTAAAAATTAATGCGCTGCATATTTTGCAGAAAAAGTTGTTCATCAAAAATAATATATAATTATAACGAAAATATGTATTATAATTTTTCGATCCAATTCGATTTGGATATTTCTTTAGATTTTCTTGAATAAAATAAAAAATGAACCAAATATTATTGATTTTAAAAATACAAAATCAAATTCAAATTAAACCAAATTGAAAGTATTTATCAACTTGATTCGTTTTTTCGAATTAGTTCGATTATTATTCAAATCACTAACACACATGTGAGGATGTATACTTTGATTGAAATTTCCTACCTACCAAAAAAAAGGCAAAAAAATAGTAACAAAAGCATACTTGGGACTAGGAGTCAAGCAAAAAATTAAATGCTCACATGTAATCGAAGATATTTGATGGCAAGATAGGCCAATTTGTAATCTAGTTATTAGCCCACCTAGAGGTGGGTGCTGCATTCTAGTGCTGGAAGTATATCGGGCGTTGTTGATATAATGACTCTTATGTTTTAAGTTATTAATATAATATCCTATTATTACCAAAAAAAAAGAAGAAGATATTTGATGGCTTTTCCACTCAAGACTGGCTATTGGGGACGTTATGTTATTTTTTTGTTTTAGTTGATGTGACACTGATGAAATATAGAGAGTTGATCAAATTTTAATATAATTTTTACATATTTAAGTTATTAATTATTGCAATTTGTAGTACTTCTATGTAATTTTTAAATAATACTATATGTTACTTTTTTTGTTCCAATTTATGTGGCACAAATAGAATTTCGAGAGTCGAGTCAAATTTGTTATGTGTTTTCAAATATAATTTCAAGTTGTTAATTATTATGATTTATAATACATTTTCACGTCATTTTTTAAATAACATATGTAATCTTGAGTGGAAAAGCCATCAAATATCTTCTTCTTCTTTTTTTTTGATAATAATAGGATATTATATTAATAACTTAAAACATAAGAGTCATTACATCAACAGTACCCGATATACTTCCAGCACTAGAATGCAGCACCTCACCTCTAGGTGGGCTAATAACTAGATTACAAACTGGCCTATCTTGCCTTCTTAATAACTATATGTTATTTTTTTTGTCCCAATTTATGTGGTACAAATAAAATTTCGAGAGTCGAATCAAATTTATTATATATTTTCAAATATTTCAAGTTGTTAATTATTGTGATTTATAGTACCTTTTTACGTCATCTTTTAAATAACAAATGTAGTCTTAGTGGAAAAGCCATCAAATCCCAAGCAAGCATGTTGACCTCCTGTCTGTGTCAGCAATAACTCTCTCTTATAAGATAGTAAGTATAAAAAACAAAAAAAGTCATGTTGGCACTACTCTTAGCAAATATTTGGGTCTCGCGTCTATTTCACAATTATATATGTACGCAAATCTATATATAACAAAGGAGAAATATAAATAATTAGTGATGTCGCATCTATCTATGACTTTTATTTATATTTATCTTCTTTCTCTTCTTTTTTTTTAATCATTTTTTCTTATTTAAATCAGCTATTTTATTATGAAGTTAATTTACTTAATTTATTATAAATATTTTATTATTGGAGGTACTTTTACAACAAAAATTCACATGCCTAAAAACCTATTTATTTATTTTATCTCCTTTCAAAAAACATTTACTTCATTATTTTCACTACTTAATCAATTATTTAGTAATTAAAATAATATTACATCTAATGATATTTCACAAGTTACCCAAAAAACCTTCATTTTTTTGCATTCTCCCCTTAAATAAGATGTCTCCTCAACTTTCTTCTACCTAATTTATTAAGACTTAACCCATCTATAAATAACAATCATCTTTAACTATGTTGGATGTTCATTTTCATTTTCATTTCATCCTCCTTCTTCTTCTATATTATATTATATTATATTATTCATTTTTTTCTCCATTTTTTTAATGGAATTGAAGGACATCAAGGGTTGAAATCAACAAGAAAGGAGCTTTCGGCAACATGAACCCGAGACAAGCTCAAACACAAAGAGCCTACAAGACCTATTATTTTGTGCGAAACTTTTCGATTTTACATAACTTTAATTTGTTGCATTAATTATTTATTTGTTTTGTATAAATTTTTATTTAATATAGAGTAAATTAAATCAAGTTAGATATAGAAAAGGTGATTTGGAATGTCTCTTTGATCAAGAATCACATTTATTTATTTTCTCTTTTTTTGACTTTTTATTTGACTATCCTTTTTGTTTCTTATGAATCTAAATATTAGAAAAGTGATGTGATACTATTATTTGGTCAATGAACCTATTTATCTATTTTTTAATTTAAAACAGTTGTCACTATGTTTATATTTATTTATTTATTTATTTTTATAAATCTAAATATTAGAAAAGTGATGCGACACTTCTATCTGGTCAATGATCATATTTATTTATTTTTTAATTTAAAACATTTTTCACTATGTTTCTATTTATTTATGGCTTAAGTCATATGCAGCCCTTTAAAGTTGTCCGCATAATTCACTTAGACACCCCCAATTAAAAGTTGTACCTATTGAACTTCTCTACTTACTTGAATTTGAACCATTTGAGCATTTTTTGTGAATAAGATAAAAGTATAAAATGTGTGAAATGCACTTGTGATGACATGACAATTATTATTCATTTTTCGATTTAGTTCGATTATTATTCAAATCACAAACACCCTACATGTGAGGATGTGTACTTTGATTGAAATTTCCTACCTACCAAAAAAAGGCAAAAAAATAGTGACGAAAGTATTCATGGGACTAGGAGTCAAGCAAGAAATTAAAGGCTCATATGTATTCCCTCCGTCCAACAATATTTGTCCACTATACTAAAAATTAATGTCCAACAATACTTGTTCACTTTATGAAATTCATGAGTAATTTTACACTTAGTTCCTAATTTACCCTTATCATTAATTATAGTCATTTCCCTATTACATTTTTCAAGACATTGTATTTATTATATTTAAAGGGTGATATAGTAAAATTACCCTTCAATTTATAATTTCTTAAGGGGTGTGCCAAGTCAATAGTGGACAACTATTGTTAGACAGAGGGAGTAACTAACAAGATATCTGTAACACTCCAGAAAATAGTAGGTTAAACTAGAGCCTAAACATAAGGGTAAAAATCATAAAATGACTCCCCGTAAATTTGAAGACCATCTAGAGTTGAAATGGGGGTTATAGGGGTCAAGGCCAAGGGGCAAGTGTCAAGGCAAGGGGCCAAGCAAAAGGCCAAGGTTGCCCCTAGCTTGGAGCACACTGCCCCAACTTCACGAGTGGAACCACGAATTGTGGTCCACACCACGACTCGTGAAGGTAGCTCGTGAACTTGCCTTAGCCATGGTAGACTGGCCACCAATTAACCAAGCTACTACCTCAACTTAACGAGAGGGACCATGGCTCGTGGAGCCCTTCGTGAAGATGCCTTGGGCAAAGTAGCTTGTGGCACAAAGTAGCATAGCTACTACCTCAAGGACCACGAGAGGGACCACGGTTCGTGGAGCCCCTCATGGTAATGCCTTAGGCTTGTGAGCTTAAGGCACCAAGTGCCTAGCTACTGCCCTACCTTCACGAGTTGGACCACGGACCGTGGTCATCACCACGACTCATGAAGGTGGCTCGTGGTGCCTGACGGGGTCACTTAAATGAGGGTCAATAAAGTCTTTTCCTTTTTAGTCCAATTAAAGTGAGGTCGTTTTGGGTATTTTTAGGGGTACTATATAAGTTGTTTTTAAGTCAAAATTTCCCAAAATAAGTCATTATACTCAAACACCCAAATCAAACTAAAACATCATCTTCCTCACAATATTTCTCTCTCTAAAACCCAAAGAAGAAGAAGAGTAGACTTGGAGCTAGGGTTCGACAAATGCAAGGGTTCTTCCTCAAATTTCTTGGAGATTCTTATTCAAGGTATGGTGGCTTTTCATCTATGGGTAGCTTTCACCCATAGAGTCCCTTCAATACTTAATTTCAAAGCTTTCAATTTCTCCAAAACCTAGGGTTTCAATCTAAGTCATGGGTTCTCTTTCAAAACGTTTTCAATTGTTTATTTATGGCTGATTATGGTTGATTATAGTGGATTATGGTTGAATTGATTATTAATTGTTGATTTATGATAAAAAAAAACCCCCCCAAGAACCCATGATTCCCCATATCGCTAAATTGTGAATTCATGATGTGGGTTGATTGATTATAGAAGCATGTCAATTGATTATGTTTATATTGATAGAGTTATTGCATCATTATATTTCCCTATCTAATGTAGAAATTCTAGATGTGTGGGTTGAGTTTGATTCATAGCCTTGAAGGGAAAATTATGAGAGTTTGTACATGTTGATGGGAATTGTGTATGAGCTAATGATTCACTTAGAAAGTGAAGATTCTATGACTATTGTGTAATTGTGGTGTTGTTGTAAGATCCTCCTTCTCATACCCTTACAAATGACTATGCATGATATGTCTATGAATATGATAATGTTGTTGTGTTCATTGAAAGGTTATTCTCATGAACACTATGAACATAATGTGAAAGGTTTACTCACATATTGATGATTATAAGGTTGAAAGGACATTCTCACCTAATGAATCCATTAGCTATTATGATACCATGTTGGTTTGAGTGCCTAGTGCATTCTTTCATGAACATGAACTTAAGTAAGGACTTAACATGAATTTTAAAGAGAATTATGCTTAGCACTGAGTGGATATGAATATGGGATGGAAGCTTTTACACTAGTTAGTCCGGCTTCCCAAAATAGTTATCTCATGAGATGGAAACCTTTTACGTTAGTTAGTCCGGGTTTCTAGTAGAAATCTCTTTATCCCATAACTATGTGCCCACATAGGTCTTTAGCTAGTGGATCTACCTAAAAGTTAATATATGAGTTCTACCTTAGGCAAGTAGGACACCTCTTTTCGGTGTGGAGGTAAGACACCGGATTCCATGTAGCTCACATGGTCTATGTCGGTTAAGGATATATTTCCCTATATGGTAAGAATATGAATTATGACAAGAACATGAACATGAACTATTACTATGACTTCTTAAGAGGTACTACTTATTATGAGTGGGGGTATGGTACTCCATTTATGCATTGCACAAGTAGGCTTCAAGAGTGGTTGTGGTGAGGTTCTTCTATGCTATGAAGACTTATGAATTATGCATGTATGATTTGTATTGTTGTTAAGAGTGACTTTACTTGTTTCAAGTTAATGAACATGAATGTTTCCTTGTTTATGAGTATTGGCTATGGATGAGGATAAGTTATGATATGTATGATGATTGTGGCCTAAAAGTGATACTTAGCTTTAGATAGGATTAGAGGATCTTGTCTATGCATTGCACAAGTATGGCTTAGGGTTGCTTATGAGTTGGTTTGACTATGTATTTACACTATTGTGCATTATGGCTTTTAAAAATGATAAAGTGCACGGTTTCAACAAAAATGTCCCTTTTTGCATGATTTAAGGATTTTTGTGCATGTCTTCCATACTTGGTACATTTTTGTGCTAACCCATATGTCGCGCCCCGTTTTTCTCAAAACGGGTTTTGGTGCACGACCTAACAACTCTTTTGGGCTTTGGGTGATTGAAGAGTCGCCACCTAACGATTTAAGGCGCGTTAGGGCACCTATCTAACCTAGCTAAGTCTAACTAAGGTCAACGAACCAGAGATCAGGGTAAGGGTTCAAATTACCTGGAGGGGAAGGTGTTAGGCATCCCTCGAGGTCCACAAATGTGGGTTCCGGCCGTGTCTCATGCAATTTATGTGGGGGTTACAAGTAGCAATTAAAGTCACTTCATTATTTAGTTATTTAATTAGCATGGTTACTAAGTGATAAATAATATTAACAATTCAAGCCATTTTAATTATTTATTTAATTAATTAAGCATGCGAAAACTAGGTGATAACACAATACTAAATAACTAACAAAATAAAATTTAAAAGAAGTAGCGAGAAGATAGAAAGCAGACAAATATATAAGCAAACATTTTTATTTTAATTAAACTACCCCAAATAAATGTAATTATAAACAGATAAAGGGACAAAAGGAAAGGGAGACTCTGAAGGACTTTAGGATCAGCACTCGACTTTTCTTTATTTCGGTCGATTTCTCGTAGGGACAGACAAAACCAAAGTTTGTCATTTAGACCGAGTCGATGTCATCATCTCCATAGGGCCTAAACTACCCCTACCCCACCACCGCATGTTTTTCGTCTCTACAAGGTGCCTATCGTCCCCGCTTAAGGTCCAAGAGGCATTGAACTACTATTAGGGTGAAGTTAGACAAATATAAAATATAATAGGCCCTCCTAGACACCAAGTCAAACAAATAGGACAACACTTAGCACGTAAATCTCATATTGGCCTCTTGATTTTAATTAACATGCTAACAAACACAGAGAAAGTGAAATGATTCATGCTAAGTGTGTGTTCATACAAATAAGCATTATAGCAGTAAAATTATTTAATTGAGAATGACATGAATTGTTACAGACAAACAGATATTAATTACAAACTGATTTTGAAAGGCAGAAATTTATAACATTTTTATTTATTGATTTTAGAGTAAAACAGAAAAGCGATCATACATGCAGGAGTACTTTAATACAGTAGCAGATTATTTTACAAATTTATCTCAACAGGGCAGATTCAAAACATGCAGGGAATGATTTAATATTTCTATTTTAAAAGACAGCAAGTAATTATTTGCAGAAATCAGTTAACAATAGGCAGAAAATTCACATTTTAGTTTTGTTTATATTATTAAACGTGCTGAAAATTATTTAATGATACCTATGAACATGATTTCTAGGTGTTTAAGAATATTGCATATAACCTGTGGAAATAAATAAAACGACTTTACAACCTATAGGCATGCTTTAGATAATCTAGATTTATTAACAAACATTCACCATTAAAATCTATTTAGTTGACCTAATGATTTAATATTAATTTTTAGACAAATTGCAGATTTGGTCAAGCATCAATTAAGATGGTTAAGATTTGGACATGCTGAAAATATTACCAAAATAGGCATGGCATCTATTTCATTTAAGCAAATTATTAAACCCTATAGGCATGATGTTTATCTAAGATGTAACAAAGTTTACACCTACATGCTTAAATTCGACACCCAAATAACAAAAAAAATGTAACTCCTATAGGCATGGTATCTAAGTGAACATGCTAAAATTATTTACAGCTGAATTGTAATAATTAACAAAACAACCACTAGGATTAATTAATTGAAGAGATACTAAAATTGTTGGCATCTGATTAAGACATGCAAAAGTTAGCAATTATCCATATTAAAGTGAATTAACAAAGAACTTAACATATTAATTTCACACTTTTATCGTCATGATTTTAAAACTAAAGCCGTGATGTCTAGATAATATACAACATGCAATCACTACATCAAGTAATATGTTTGAAGTGAAATCCTATAGGCAAGATGTTTAAAGCAAATTTCTAAGATAAAGCATACTAGTAACGAGGCAATTATCTAATCACTTTCTCTATTTTTTAGCGAAAGGAGAGCTGGTGATTTATAACAAAGTGTAGTAGTAAACATATACACAATTTTATCTGTCATAAAAGTGATCATACGGGGGCAAATAAATAAACAACAATAGACAATAAACTGATTAAACACGTGATTCATTTTAGAGTATTTAGCCAAAAGATGATTGAGGGCATTTATTTATTTTTATCTTAAACTGGATTTTAAATGGCAAAGAAGAAGTTAAACACGAATAACGATTATAATCCTATAAGCAAGCTTCTAACACATTTGAATAAATAAAATATAAGCAAGTAGCACGTACGTCCCCTCCCCCCTTTAGACAATCCCCCAAGTTATATATCATATATAGAGAGTGTTACTATAAAGTTATTACAAAACCAAAATAGCAGGTAAAATAATACAAAAATTTATAAAAATCAGATCCTGTCTAGTAACTCTTCCGACTCTTCAAACTCGAAACCAAGTCCGAACCTGCTAAAGTAAGAAACACACACAAATATAGCATATAAAGCGATATAATATAAGTAAATAATACCAACTATGGACAGATTCATCATACACACATTTATTTCATACATCAGACAAACACGTATTTGGACAAGTGAGCATAACAACAATAATGTCACACAGAGAGGGAAGAACGAAATTGACCCGGATGCTTTCCTTAAACCATCATAGAGAATTGCACAAATAAATAGTTGTAATGCAATGCAGAAATCAACTAATGGAGAAAACTAACCAGTAGAACAGATTATATTATCAGCAATGAAGTACTCGATGAAATGTCAAATCCAAAACAGCAACACAGCAATAAGAGACAAAAGAGATCCAAAGCTTTGCTAGAGTTCTTATTTTCTTTTATGAGTAGCTATCAATTTTATTCTTAAAGCAAGTAAATATGTGCCAAGTCTCTAGATGTGAGTGTTCAACCGTATGTGTGAGTATGAGAGTCTCTGTAAACAGGAATGTGGCATCTGTTTATATAGGGAATAGGGGGGCAATACAAGAAAGGAAATAGAATAATTTAAGCAATAAGGAAAATAAAATTTTCCTTAACCAAAATAAAAATCAGCAAAATTATTTACCTTACGAAGTGTCTTTACCAAAAATAAACAAGTAAACGTCAATGTACCTTATAATTAAGGTAAGAAAATCAATTAAGGCCACCACAATGATTTAAATAATATGCGGGAAAGGAGGAGTATATTTTAAAAAAAAAAGTCGATACTTACCAAATTTAAAATGTATAAACAAACAAACAAATCACTCCACATACATAGAATAAAGCATAAATTGAAACTGTCTGTAGAATAGCTACTAATAGTCTTAAAAGCAGGAAGGCCTCTAGTTGCCATAATTACACATATATTACTGTTGAAAATCAAATTAAGGAGAGGAAAGAGGATCAATTAAAATTATTCCTTAACCAGGTCAAGATTAAAAAATCAGTTTTTTTTAATCTTTCTTACCTAAATCGAATAATATTTTACCATATAAAATCAATCTACCCTTAACTAAAGCAAGAAAATCAATTAACAACAAATAACGCCGAGGGAAGTGATTATTCAAGGAAAATGACAATAACTCCACACCAAACTTCAGTATTTTATCTCATAAGGACCAAATTCAGATCTGGCAAGAAGTACTTATGGCAATAGTATCAATTTAGATCATTAACCATGTAGTCCAACAAGAGAATCATACCAAATTAGCGCGTTGCATCAATTTAGGGCAAAGTAATAACTTAAGGAATCAAGATTACCTTATCAAGAACAAGTCATAAGAGAGAAACGAGTAATAGGCAACACTTAATTAACTAAGTATTCTATATGAAGCGGATATTAAAGTTAGAGCGAATTTACACCATATTAGTTAAGGCGAAAATCGGACTGGATGAAATCAGTGTTGAGAAAATTCATCAATTATCCCATCAAATCTTAAAGAAATTGAATCAATCAGCCAACAATTCTAATAATAATTTTTAAAAAAATAATAAGTAAAAATCACCGACATACTAAAATCTCCAAAAGAGGAGATAACATGGCAATATTTTGACATTCTAAAATCAGGACATCATCAAATCAGAAAATAGCAGATAGTAGCTCAAGTTTAAGATAATACTTATTGAAATTTTCATACAATAGGAATCCCGACTCATATGGAACAAACACAAGCAACTTTTAAGGAATTTGATAGAAAATCAAGTGTCAAATTGGCCAAACAAATCGAACCTGGACAGATCTGAGTAGATCTGTCTGTCTTCATATCGCCGGAGCTCCTGCTGGTCTTGGATTGTTGGCTTCACCGGTGCTGGCTGCTGGTTTCTGTCCAGCCAGAACTGCTGCTGCCGCCGGAGCTCGCTGGAGTTGCTGACTTTGCGCTTCGCCGAAGCTGCCGTTGTTGCTGTCAGCTGCTGGTGTTGTGTGCCTCGCCTGCTGGCAGCTGTTGTCCAGTGGCTGCTGGTCAAAAATGAGGAGAAAAAGGAGGCGGAGAAGGAGAAGGGAGGAGAGGGAGGTGGCACCGGAGATGGCGATTCTCGCCGGAAGACGGAGAGGATGAGGCGGCAGATTTTTAGAGAGGAAGGGGAGAAAGGGATTTGCCGGGGTCAACTGGTCGGTTTTTGCCGGCTGCTCACAGGTGGAGCTAGCTTCTCCGTCGTTCTCGCCGAAGAATAAGAGGGTGGGGGTGGCGGCTGCTCTTCATGGGAGAAGAAGAAGAGTGCAGTGAATAGATTTAGGGTTTAGTCTTTTAGGATTTAAAATAGGAAAGATGAGAGGAATTATTTATGTCCGTCCGATCAAGATTAGATGTAAGGCTCAGATTTAAAGGAGAAGGATGAACGGTACAAATTGAAAGATTAGGTTCTTTGAAATCAGATTGGCTATAATTGAAAAAAAATGAAATGGCTATAATTGAAATAAAATTGAAATTGAATAGGCTAGAATTAGAATGAATTAGAATAAAATAGGCTACAAGTTAAATGATTTTGAGGATATTTTAAGAAATGCTATCAAATTAAAGTATTACAAAATATTATAACATTTTATATAATAAAAATCACTTAAACTTTAAAACATTTGAAATAACATAATTATTTCGAGTTTTACTAATAATTTTAAAAATATTTTAATAATGTTTACGATAATTTTTATAAAGCATGCGTACTAAAATGTACATTTTTAGACAAAATCAATTAAAATTTTAGAACTTAAAAATATATTTTAAAATGCGTATTTAATCGGATAGCATTCCCAAAAAGGGTTAAAGGTCGGTCAAAATTGGGTGTCAACAAGGAAGAGTAGTGCTGATGAATGGTACTGAATCTTCATTGGTGTTAGAAGTGAAAGAGAAGCAAGACCAAGGCCCTATATTGCTTGAATTGAAGGAAAATGTTCGTAAGCATAAAGTATTAGCTTCTGAATAAGGGGGAGATGGTGTGTTGAGATATCAAGGTAGATTGTGTGTACTAATTGTGGATGGACTTCAAGAGAAGATCATGAAGGAAGCTCATAGCTCCATAGATTCCATTCATCCAGGTTCCACAAAGATGTATCGCGATATGAGGGAAGTCTATTGGTGGAGTAGCATGAAAAAGCGCATTGTAGAATCTGTTGCTAAGTGTTCAAATTGCCAACAAGTTAAAGTAGAGCATCAAACACCCAATGGTTTGGCTCAGAATGTAGAGCTTCCGAAATGGAAATGGGAGATGATTAATATGGACTTCATCACAGGTTTACTAAGGTCTCGCAGGCAACATGATTCTATTTGGGTGATTGTCGATAGAATGACAAAATCAGCCCACATTTTGTCGATATAGACTACCCACTCAGCAGAAGATTATGCCAAGCTTTATATTAAAGAGATGGTAAGACTTCATGGGGTTCCGGTCTTCATTATTTCAGATTGGGGTGCATAATTTACTGCACAGTTCTGGAAATATTTTCAGAAGGGTTTGGGTTCAAAGGTGAACTTGAGTAATGCTTTTCATCCTCAGACTAATAGGCAAGCAGAGCGCACTATTCAGACCTTAGAGGATATGTTGAGAGCTTGCGTGATTGATTTCAAAGATAATTGGGATGCTCACCTACCCCTTATCAAATTTTCATAAAATAATAGTTACCACTCTAGCATCCAAATAGCTCCTTCTGAAGCTCTCAATGAGAGAAGATGCAAATATCTTATTGGATGGTTTGAAGTTGATGAAGCAGGGTTGATAAGAACAGATTTAGTGCATCAAGCGATGGAGAAGGTGAAGGTGATTTAAGAGAGATTGAAGACAACATAGAGTTGTCAGAATTCCTACACTGATGTTGTAGGAGAAGAGAGTTGGAGTTTGAAGTAGATGATTGGGTGTATCGAAAAGTTTCACTCATGAAGGGTGTTATTAGGTTTGGTAAGAAGGGGAATCTTAGTCCCCGATATATCGGACCTTACCGAATATCCAAGAGGATTGGCAAAGCAGCTTATGAGTTGGAGATACCACAAGAGTTAGTCGCGGATCATCCGGTGTTTCACATCTCCATGTTGAAGAAGTGCATGGGCGACCCTTCATTGATCATACCAACTAAAGTTATTGGGACCAAGGACATCTTATCTTATGAGGAGATTCATGTTCAGATCTTAGACTGCCAAGTTCTCAAGTTGAGGACTAAGGAAGTAACATCAGTCAAAGTCCTTTGGAAGAACCAATTTGTTGAAGAAGCTACTTGGGAAGCTGAATGGGATATGAAGAAGAGATATCCACATCTCTTTGAGTCCGTAGAAAATGCAGACCAAGGTACTAATTTTCTTCTTAGTGCTCTTTAAATTATGTGTGAGCATGTTGTTTGTTTGCAATTGATTGTTGGGTGTTTGAACTTGATATTACACCCTTAGCCTAATAAGAGTAATCTCATTAGAGGAAGAATTTTCCCAAGGGGGAGATATTGTAACATCTCGCAATTTGAAATAACTAGGAAGAAGCTAATAATTGGAAATAGTCATTTTTGGAAAGAATGAAAATCTGGAAATTGTTCAAGTTAGGAAAAGTTGAGTTTTGGTCAACTTCAAACGGCCATAACTCCTAGCTCAAGATGATTAAGGTGTACTTCCAGATATGGTTGGAAATCTCTAGGAATGATCTTTCTAACACCACCGAGTTTGCGCGATTCTAAGTTTGTATGAGTAAGTTATGCCCTTTGGAAGTTGGGTTGTTGGATTAAGGAAAGTCTAATCCGGATTTTTTGAAGGGTAATGTAGTCTTTTCCTTACCTAATTATTCTAATTCGTTTTTAGGAGATTAATTGGGGTAAAACCATATTTTGGTCAGTTTAGAAAAGTTAGAGTTCACGCTAGGGCTTGGAGAAAAGAGAAAAGAGGAGAAAGGAGAAGAGGAAGCAAGATTCGTCGACTTCGTCAAGGATTGCTTGAGGATTTCGTCGGGGGTGATCCCTACAAGGTATGTGAGATCGCATAGCTTTGGGTTAGTTCACCAACGCGCCAATCATTATTTAATTCAACGAATTTAAGTCTTGAAAGTTTAGAAATTGAGTTCTTGATGAACATTGTTGAAGGTTGTTCTTGAATTTTTGTGGGTTGTGTTGATTGAAGTTTCTTGCTATTTGATTCATGTTTCTGGGTGAAATTTTGGTTTGAAACTATCATATATTGAGGGTATAAATGATACTAAGTGTGTGGGGAAAGAACTATTGAAGTTTAGAGGGTTTAGAGTTGAAAAACAAAGAAGAAAAGTCGTCAAACACCTGGGGAAGGGGGTGGGGAGTCGCGCCAGCCAGTGCGCCCCAACATATTCTCTGAAGTTTGAGGGCTCGCACCCCGCGCCCCTTAGAGCGCCAGGGATGCCAGTTCTACCCATTTCTTCCCCACCTTTTTGTACTTGTTCCTTAGTAATGTACCTATGTTTTCTAGTTGATCCGAACACTCTAAGCTACATCTAAACATCATGAAATCATCCATAAACATGAGATCATGAACCTTGAATCCATAATCCAATTCAAGGAAAGTTAGGATCAAAGTCAAGAGAAGTTAAGTGTCAAGTCGAGAAGTTAAGAAGCAAGTCAAAGCAAAGTTTTTAAAGTTTTCAAAAGTCTCTAACAAACGTTTTAACCTTGTTTTAAGACTTATGTTTCAAGTTAAACAAAGAGTAAAGAGTTGAGTTCATTTCTCAAAAAAGTTATAAGGGAACTAAGTATTCCCAAAGAGTTTATAAATGTTTTCATATTTGAGCAAAAAAAGGAAACATCGATTTCAAGAGAGCTTTTAAGCTGAGTTTTGAATAATTATCTCAAACCAAAGAAAGAAGTTTGTTTTTAAAACATATGAGCTAAGTACTTTTTGGGAGTAGTATTGAGCACCGATAAGGGGATGTGAGTTCATATTAACTCAAGTCTTCATAAACCATGTAGTCATCATGGGTATTAATGGTTCATGTTTTTTAGATGATCACATAAGTTAAGCTAGTGGATCCACTAAGTTAAGCGTTCTATATGACGATAAAGTATAAGGCAGTTCTGGCAGCGTGGGTAAGACGTTGTATCACCACTTAGGCTCATAGTAGTGGTTGTCGGTTAAACAATATCCTACAGAAAATATCTTATTTTATTATATGAGTAAAGTTGAGTTTGTTACTGCATTTCCTTTAATGAACTAAGTGGATTTTACTGTTTTATATAGCTTTTTATATATTGCACGTGTTCATTGCTTTATTTTGAGTTAAGTTATTCATGAGTTGAGAAGAGCCATCGTTTTATGATGCAGACACAGGTAACCAGGATCAACATCCAGCGCCTCGTTAATCAGGTTCAGCACTCCGAGTCTGTTGGTGTGCCCCCTTGCATTCCGGAGGACTCTTTCATCATTTGATTTCTAGTTTTCAGTTGTTAGGATGCTCGGGGGTCCTGTCCCTACATCCCTCTTTGTTTTAGAGACTTCATAGACCGATAGTATTAGTTCTTTAGTCTTATTCATTTCAGTTGTATACATTTAAGACTTGAGTTGCCATTTTTGCTAAGTTACTATCTTTAAGTTATTGCATAAGCTATATCTCTTGTGTTTAAGTCTTCCACTGAGTAAGTAAGCCAGACCAAGGGTTCTCTTGGCCCCAGCAATGGTTCTCGAGTGCCGGCCACATCCAAGGTGTGGGCTCATGGTGTGACATAAGGAGCTTGTAACTCAACATTATTTTCATCAATACAATCCTTAATTTCTCTAATTCTAGACGTGAGATTTCTACATGAACCACCAGCTTTAACTCGCCCTTAGCTCTAGCCCTTATCCAGCACATCAGGTTCTAGGGTGAGCTATTCATTCTAGATCGTGTTGGATTCTCTCGGTCGTGGCATGATGCCCTTTGTTTTCGGACACAAACTATTTTATTTGTTTAGTTCTAGTATCTTTGATCCTCTTAGACTTGGTATTTGAGAATTAGTTGTCTTGACGTGATGACTTTCACATTATGAGAAATAATATCTAATAGACTTTAGTGGATTTGTATTTCTTACCTTAATAAGATTTGAGCTTCCGCATTATGGTTGGATTTCGTAAGTTGACCAATTAATATAAGTTGAGCTTTAATTTTTTGCTAGGAGGTTAAGTGTGGATGTCACTGATGACTCATTTTGGATCATGACAAAAGTACTATAAATTACAATAATTAACAGCTTAAAATATTTAAAAACATATACAATTTATGTTTGACTCTCCAAATACTATCTATGTCACAAAAATTAGGACAAAAAAAGTAACACACATGCATATTGAACTCGTACTTCCACAGGCCTATATATTTATAAAAGCACAGATTTGCATCGACATATGCATAATATGACCAAAGATGATGTCTGAAAAGGCCCATTATAGTTTAAACTCTAAAGATAATATATGAAACGAGATAATTATACACACTACAAAAATGCTCAAGATTTCAAAAACATAATATCCATTGCAAATATTTTGTAAATAGATATGAAAAAATACATGCATATACATAATAAAATGTAATTATAATTTTTAATTATGTATTTATACAACTTTTTTGGTTAAATTCTTATATTATTTTTTACTGTGATCACAATTAAATAAAATTTTATCGATTTTCAAAATTTAAAACTAAATCAAACTAAGAGAATGTAATTTTTATTTTTATTAGAATTTAAATCGGGTGATTTTACAATTTCTCGTGAACACTCTTAGAAGTGGGTAAAGAAAACCTAACACAAACTAGCTACTTTATAGCCATACTATTTAAAAGAGAGCTATTATATTGTAAATAAGGTAAATAAGTTTTTTTTTGTTTTTTTAATCAATAGTGAATCGGCTGCTTCGTAGAGTTTTCAAACAATTTTGTAGCTCAATTACTTAGAAGAGGGATATAATCGACTAATGCATAAACATATATTTCACGAGTTGACATCACATTCTTTAACAGAGAAGAATTTATTTTATTAAAATATAACAGCGAATAGAAAATATACCATAAGATCTTATACTTTATAGTATAAGATCATGGAGGACTAAAGACGCAACTGTAAATAATTAAGCAAATAAAAATCAAAGGACAACAACGACCCAAATAAAGACTCACATACTGAAATAAACTGACTTCACTGAAGATAAAAATTAAATAAAAGAAAATAGATAAATCCTTCTCTGAATACAGTCAAATCAATGACCCCCTTTGATCGCAGAAGCTTTTGCATTATTGAGAAACCTCT
Source organism: Solanum stenotomum (assembly GCF_019186545.1). Taxonomy (NCBI): domain Eukaryota; kingdom Viridiplantae; phylum Streptophyta; class Magnoliopsida; order Solanales; family Solanaceae; genus Solanum; species Solanum stenotomum. The sequence goes on from NC_064293.1 coordinate 33,761,821, forward strand.
TTATAGTCCCAAAATTGTTGGAGGAATCATAAGCATATGGTTTGCCTGTTGGGGAATAAGCGACAATAGCAACATTTGCTCCCGTTGTGATATGAAGTTCACGTGCTTCCTTAACAGCACTTGCCCATAGCTTTTTGAAAGCTACCATGCGTTTCGCTTTAGATGTTATCATCTTCAGTTCAAACTTCTGTCGGCATATAATCTGTGTTTGTGCCATTACAACAGTTTTTGGGGAAAGAGGATGGTTTGAAAGAATAGGCTTGAGAAACTTTGGGAAGAAAGTTGCTCAATTTATAGGTGATGGTGCTTTTTTTTTATTTCGTGATTAAGTCAAAAATATAAATGAATTGCTTATTATGTATTTTTCTTTGAGATTTACAATCCTTAAAATACATCTTGACACCAATTTTGACGGTATATGAGTTACATTTTTTCCTTTCAAGTGTTTCAAAAGATTTACAATCCTTAAAATACATTGACTCTAGTTTTGATGGTACATGAATTAAATTTTTTCCATTCAAGTGTTTCAAGATATTTACAATCCTTAAAGTACATTTTGACTCCATTTTGACGGTACATGAGTTACATTTTTTCCATTCAAGTATTTCAAGAGATTTACAATCCTTAAGATACATTTTGACTCCACTTTTGTCGGTACACGAGTTGCATTTTTTCCATTAAAGTATTTTAAGAGATTTACAATCCTTAAAATACATTTTGACTCCAATTTTGACGGTACATGAGTTACATTATTTCCATTCAAGTGTTTCGAGAGATTTACAATCCTTAAAATATATTTTGACTCCACTTTTGTCGGTACACGAGTTGCATTTTTTCCATTAAAGTGTTTTAAGAGATTTACAATCCTTAAAATACATTTTGACTCCAATTTTAATGGTACATGAGTTAAATTTTTTCCATTCAAGTGACATCTTCTAATTTTTCCAAAGATACTCCAGTTTAAAAATTGGCTATTTTTAGTTTAAAATTTTAAACTTTTTTAGATTTAAGCAAACTTATACTACTTAATTAGTCATCATACCTATAGTTTGCTATAATTACTATTCGCGACTAATATTAACCATTAATTAGGTGGGATGAGTTCAAGTTTGTATAAATAGCCACATTTGTATAATTTGTCATATTTGTATAATTCACAACTAACAAATTATTGCCCTCTCTCACTTGTCTCTCTCCTCCCTCTCCCGATCTTGCTCGCCAGATATACAAATACATATGTATATCAGTTACATATATACAATTGTTTTGACAGATATACATATACAATTCACCTCTCTCCTCCCTCTCCCAATCTCGCTCGTCACTCTCCTCCCTATAACATGTAACTACAAACTGTAATTAGCAAACTATAGTTATGAAGCGTAATTAAGTTATTTTGTGTGGTTATATGCTAAAGTTTCCCTATTTATAATACTAGTTACGAGAGCCCGTGCTAGCACGGGCCCAACATATGTTGTTTTTTCTCAAAATTTTTGTGATATAGACAAAATTTCACAATTTTTGTGATATAGACAAAATTTGAAGAGTTAATCGACTTTTAATATGATTTTAGATATTTAAGTTGTTAATTATTGTAATTTATATATATATATCAATTTTAGGTTTAGCAAACATAAAATTCATACTAGCACTCTATAGCTACAATTTTGTTATTTGCGCTCTATAGCAAACATAGTTTGTTGTGAAGCATCTCATTTGTATAAATTGCAGACATGCATATCATTTGTATAAAAAGCGCAGCACTTGTATATGTATATTGGTTATATATATATGTTATGCGATATAGACGGAATTTGAAGAGTCAATCAATTTTTAATTTGGTTTTTATCTATTTAAAGTTGTTTATTATTGTAATTTATAGTATTATTCTTATGTAACTTTCAGTAATATATGTAGGTTTTTTTTTCCAATCTATGTTGGTCACAAATTTTTTATATGTTGTTAAGATTTAAATTAGAAGAGATTTTGAGTTGGCTTGAACTAAAAATAATATTATATAGTTAATTATTTTGATTTATAATAATATATTTTCATATTTTTTAAACAAATAACTTACAAAAAAGAAGTAAAATAACCAAATTAAAAGTAGAAGAAATATGTGAAAAAAGTTATTCAAGTTGGCCCTTCTTTTTACTACAAAAAAATAGTGCATCTGTAGAAGCTTTATTTTAGTTGTGTGGAAGCACACAGGAGGATTACGACAAGCTCCTCTATTTACTGCCTTATTAATTAGTAGTCATATTTGTAAAGAAAAAAACAAGAAAAAAAAGATTTAAGTATTAGCCGCCAAAAAAACAACAAATAAAATAAAATAAGTAATTACAAAAATGCCCTTACTATTCTAAGCTCCTCACTTTAATCTCTTATTAATTTCTGCTATATTATAAAAGAGAGTTTAGGCCCAAGTATAATATATAATATTCAAGATTGAGACTTTTCCCAATCTTGAATATTATATATTATACTTGTGGGACTTTTAAAATTCTATTTTATACCCAAGTATAATGTATAATATTCAAGATTGGGACTTTCTTGAATATTATATATTATATTTATTATATAGTAGAACTTGGGCATAAACTCCCTTTTAAAATAATACTAGATAATGTTGCATGTGCAATGCACGGGCTCAATAATATAAATGGTATGTTTTGGGGCTAATAACCAAGTTTTTGAAGCGATTGTTTGCGTGTATAAAGGAATAAGTTTTTTTTATCACAAACTTGTACTTTCTTTGACGCTATTCAAGGCACAATAAGACTACCCACATACAACATTTTTGAAATATTTTATGCTGTCAATTATCATGATTTATAGTATTTTTACGATAGATTCACTTAAAGGATGAGTGGAATTTTTTGTATTTTTTCCAAAACATATTTTATGTTGTCAATTATCATGATTTATAGTATTTTTACGCATTTTTTAAATATAAAAAACCCAAAAAAAAAAAAGACAAATAAATTAAAATGGACCCAAATATGTTATGTTGTCTCAATTTATGTGACACAAATAAAATTTGGAGTGTCATCCAAATTTTAAATTTTTTTTAAAAAATGTTTTAAGTTATTAATTATTGTGATTTATAATATTTTTATATAACTTTCAAATAACCAACATTACTGGTCACTTTGTCATAATTTATGTGATAAGGATAAAATTACAAAATTAACCCTTTTAAAATGTGTTTCAGATATTTTAAGTTATTAATTATTATTATTTATAATACTTTTTTGGAAATTTTAAAATGATATGTGTTATTTTTTCTGTCCCAATATATGTGAGCCTGATAGAATTCTGAGAATGAACCTATTTTATTATATAGCTTTTAAATATTTTAAATTGGTAATTATTGTAATTTTTAACGCTTTTTAAGTCATTTGTAAATGATATATGTTGCTTCCTTTGTCTCATTTTATATAGTATAAATAAAATTCCCGAAACCAACTCAATTTTTAATATATTTTTTTAAAATTATTAATTATTGCGATTTATAATATTAAAAAAAATAGAAAATGTACAAAACTTGTATCAGCCTAAAAAATGACCACAATAATTCGAAGCCTACAGAAAGCAATATGGTTCTACGCAATTTTTAAATACTTAATATATATTACTCCGCTTGTCTCAATGTATGTAACATCGATAAAATTTCAAGAGTCAATCAAATGTTGTTAATTGTTAAGATTTATAATACATTTTACGTAGTTTTCAATAATTTCACATTAAACAATACATATTACTACTTTTGTCTCATTTTATGTGACATTGATAGATTAATTTTAAGAATCAATCAATTTATTTTTTTCTGGTTTTTTAATAAATATTTTAAGTTGTCAATTATCACGATTTATTGTATTTTATACATAATTTTTAACGATAGATTAATTTCAAGAATCAATCAAATTTTTTTATATGTATTTATTTTTGAAATATTTTATGTTGTCAATTATCATGATTTATAGTATTTTTATGATAGATAAACTTCAAGAATCAGTGGAATCTTTTGTATCTTTTTCAAAACATATTTTATGTTGTCAATTATCATGATTTATAGTATTTTTACGCAATTTTTAAATATAAAAAAAACTAAAAAAATAAGACAATTAAATTAAAATGGACCCAATATATGTTATTTTTGTTGTCTGAATTTATGTGACACAAATGAAATTTGGAGAGTCATTGAATATTATATATTATACTTGGGCATAAATTCCCTTACGTACGGGCGCAATAACTATTATTTTTTGTCCTAATGTATGTGACACAGATAAAATATAGTGAGTTATTTAAATTTAATATGATTTTTAAATATTTTAAGTTATTAATAATGTAATTTATAATATTTTTACATAATTTGTAAATACTTAATATATATTACTCCGCTTGTCTCAATGTATGTAACATAGATAAAATTTGAAGAGTTAATCAAATGTTGTTAATTGTTAAGATTTTACAATACATTTTACGTAGTTTTCAATAAATTCAAATTAAATAATACATATTACTACTTTTGCCTCATTTTATGTGACATTGATAGATTAATTTTAAGAATCAGTCAATTTTTTTTTTTTGTGTTTTTTTAATAAATATTTTAACTTGTCAATTATCACGATTTATTGTATTTTATACATAAATTTTAACGATAGATTAATTTCAAGAATCAATCGAAATTTTTTATATGTATTTTTTTTGAAATATTTTATGTTGTTAATTATCATGATTTAAAGTATTTTACGATAGATTAACTTCAAGAATCAGTGCAATTTTTTGTCTCTTTTTCAAAACATATTTTATGTTGTCAATTATCATGATTTATAGTATTTTTACGCAATTTTTAAATATAAAAAGAATATTAAGATAAATAAATTAAAATGGACGCAATATATGTTATTTTTGTTGTCTCAATTTATGTGAGACGAATGAAATTTGAAGAGTCATCCAAATGTGCATTTTTTTAAAAAAAAATGTTTGAAGTTATTAATTATTGTGATTTATAATATTTTTATATAACTTTCAAATAACCTACATTGCCGGTCACTTTGTCCTAATTTATGTGATATGGATAAAATTACAAAATTAACCTTTTTAAAATGTCTTTCAGATGTTTTAAGTTGTTAATTATTATTATTTATAATACTTTTTTGGTAATTTTAAAATGATATATGTTATTTTTCTGTCCCAATATATGTGACCCGGATAGAATTTTGAGAGTCAACCTATTTTTATATATTATATTATATAAACTCCCTTTTATTACATAGTAAAAAAATAAATATATATAATATATATTATATAGTAGAAAAAAAGATTTATTATATTATATTATTTCATATTATATATTATATAGGGAGTTTATGATGGGACATTAGAATGTCCCATCATGAACTCCCTTTTATATAATAGTAGAATATATAGTAGAAAAAAAGATTTATTATATTATATTATTTCATATTATATATTATATAGGGAGTTTATGATGGGACATTAGAATGTCCCATCATAAACTCCCTCTTATATAATAGTAGAATATATAGTAGAAAAAAAGATTTATTATATTATATTATTTCATATTATATATTATATAGGGAGTTTATGATGGGACATTAGAATGTCCCATCATAAACTCCCTCTTATATAATAGTAGAATATAGAATATATATATATATATATATATCTCACAAATGGAAAAATCTCAATCAAGGAAGCAACATATATCACTTACAAATGACTTAAAAGCTTTAAAATATTTCAAAGCTAAATAATAAAATTGGTTGACTATCAGAATTATATCAAGCCTCACATATATTGGGACAGAAAAAATAACACATATCATTTTAATATTACCAAAAAAGTATTATAAATAATAATAATTAACAACTTAAAATATATGAAAGACATTTTAAAAGGGTTAATTTTGTAATTTTATCCACATCACATAAATTAGGACAAAATAACAGTAATGTACATTATTTCAAAGTTACATAAAAATATTATAAATCACAATAATTAATAACTTCAAACATTTTTTAAAAAAATATGAAAATTTGGATGACTCTCCAAATTTCACTTGTGTCACATAAATTGAGACAACAAAAATAACATATATTGAGTCCATTTTAATTTATTTGTCTTATTTTTTTATATTTAAAAATTGCGTAAAAATACTATAAATCATAATAATTGACAACATAAAATATGTTTTGAAAAAAAATACAAAAAATTCCACTGATTCTTGAAGTGAATCTATCGTAAAATAACTATAAATTATGATAATTGACAACATAAAATATTTCAAAAATGTTGTATGTGGGTAGTCTTATTATGCCTTAAATAGCGTCAAAGAAAGTACAGGTTTGTGATAAAAAAAACTTATTCCTATATCCACGCAAACAATCGTTTCAAAAACTCGCGACTAATATTAACCATTAATTAGGTGGGATGAGTTCGAGTTTGTATAAATAGCCACATTTGTATAATTCGTCATATTTGTATAATTCGCAACTAACAAATTATTGCCCTCTCTCACTTGTCTCTCTCCTCCCTCTCCCGATCTTGCTCGCCAGATATACAAATACATATTTATATCAATTACATATATACAATTGTTTTGACAGATATACATATACAATTCACCTCTCTCAACACTCTGCCATCTCTCGCTCGCCTCTCTCCTCCCTCTCCCAATCTCGCTCGTCACTCTCCTCCCTATAACATGTAGCTACGAACTGTAATTAACAAACTATAGTTATGAAGCGTAATTAAGTTATTTTGTGTGGCTATATGCTAAAGTTCCCCTATTTATAATACTAGTTATAGGAGCCCTTGCTAGCACAGGTCCAACATATGTTGTTTTTTCTCACAATTTTTGTGATATAGACAAAAATTCACAATTTTTGTGATACAAACAAAATTTGAAGAGTTAATCGACTTTTAATATGATTTTAGATATTTAAGCTGTTAATTATTCTAATTTATATATATATATATAATGTTATGCGATATAGACGGAATTTGAATAGTCAATCAATTTTTAATTTGGTTTTTAGATATTTAAAGTTGTTTATTATTGTAATTTATAATATTATTCTTATATAACTTTCAGTAATATATGTAGGTTTTTTTTTCCAATCTATGTTGGTCACAAATTTTTTATATGTTGTTAAGATTCAAAGTAGAGGAGATTTTTAGTTGGCTTGAACTAAAAATAATATGTATATAGTTAATTATTTTGATTTATAATAATATATTTTCATATTTTTTAAACAAATAACATACAAAAAAAAAAAGAGAATAAAATAACCAAATTAAAAACAGAAGAAATATGTGAAAAAAGTTATTCAAGTTGGCCCTTCTTTTTACTACAAAAAATTAGTGCATCTGTTGAAGCTTTATTTTAGTTGTGGAAGCACACAGGAGGATTACGACAAGCTCCTCTATTTACTGCCTTATTAATTAGTAGTCATATTTGTAAAGAAAAAAACAAGAAAAAAAAGATTTAAGTATTATCCGCCAAAAAAACCACAAATAAAATAAAATAAGTAATTACAAAAATGCCCTTACAATTCTAAGCTCCTTACTTTAGTCTCTTATTAATATTAAAAATAAGAGAAAGAAAATATAGCTATACTTTTTAATATATTTCCAACTGAAGCCACAAGTATTTCATAAAAAATCGGTCACTTTCCTTTATTCCCCCTTTCATGCTTTAAAACATCCAAAAAATTGTATGAAATAACAAACTATTAATTCAAATTAAATAATATAGTCATAGTTGTTTTATTTGTAATTCACAGTAAATATTCCATGTTTTTTGCTATCCCATTTGTATATCGAAATATACAAATAGACCGAAATATACAAATGCAGGACTCATTTGTATACCGAAATATATAAATGTAGGACCCATTTGTATACCAAAATATACACATGGACCGAAATATATAAATGCAAGACACAATTGTATACCGAAATATACAAATGCATGACCCATTTGTATACTGAAATATACAAATGCAGGACCCATTTGTATACCGAAATATACAAATAGACCAAAATATATAAATACATGATCCATTTGTATACCGAAATATACAAATGCATGACCCATTTGTATACCAAAATATACAAATAGACCAAAATACAGATTTTTTTTATGTATCTGTATAGCAAAATATACAAATTAATAGTTTGTTATGGAGCGCAATCATATAAACAATAGCTATAACATACAAATATGATTTTTATATTTGCTATATGTGAAAGTTGTTCTTAAAACATTCTATATATTTATTAGTTAACTCTTTCAACAAATTACATTTTACTTAATTTTATCATATCATATTCTGTTTGACTTTGCTCCTATCATCTCTCTCACGAATTTTTGAGTTGTCAATATGGATTTATCCCGTTGATCCAACCAAGCTCATCAATGTGTGATTTAATTGTTGTTCATCTTGTATTCCTAAGATATTTAGGACAAAACTTTGAATAACTTGGTAAGAAACAACAAAGTTTAAAGAGTATTCCAAAAATTAGAAAATTAAAACTAGTAGAGAAAATAGAATCAGAAACAGATTAGAAATAATATACATAATATTTTTCTCAAAGAAGAAAATCGAGCCCACTGAATGCACAGTGTCCCCTTAAGGAAATTATTCCCCTCAAGTACCCGAGGTTAATGGAATATATCCTCCCAGGATAGAACGATTTTACTCACCGGTGTATCGGTACCTAAAATCACGGTGTTAGCGAACCACTCAACGACAGTAAAGTACACTTAGAATACTAGATTTAGTAGTAGTAGAAGAAGTCCAAAATTTGTTTGGTTTTTTTCTTGTTGAAAAATGAGAGGAAGGTCTCTATTTATAGACAACAAAGGGTAGTGTGAAATGATGTTTATTGTGTCTTATCAAAAAGGTCACAACCCTTTGGAAAAGTCACAATCTTTCGGAAAGGTCACAACCTTTCATAAAAGCCACAACTCTTCATAAAAGTCACAACGTTTCATAAAAGGCACAACTCTTCGTAAAATTCACAACTTTTCATAAAAGTCACAATTCTTCATAAAAGTTACAACTCTTTATAAAAGTCGCAACTCTTCATTTTCCATTCACACCTTTTAAAACCCAACAATCCCCCGCATGAATGGGGAATGACTCCAAGACAAAGAAACAGACAAGTGTGTGTACTTTACAAGCAAAAATTAATTGCATCTGGATAAGTAGGTTTCCCTTTGAACTTTTTGTAGTGAACATATGTCAGATATACTCGGTCAATCGGTAGATTTGATATCTTTGAACCGTCAAGCATTGGTGTATACCTAGACAACCATATGTCACATAATCAACCCTTTACCGTTTATGGTTCTTACAGTTGTGTTCGTTTCAGCCATGAACACCTATTGGTTTCATGAGTGTATAGAGATATGGGTTTTGACAATCATCCTTTTTTAAGCGGCTTACACTTCGCAATCACATAGATGATTTCTAACTCTGTTATCGCGTAGATACATTATTTGGTCAAATCTGCCAAACTTAGCAAATCATTAAAAACTTTAAGCTTTATTAACTCATTAACAAGCCTTAATATTGTATCATTGTTCCTAAGCATTGTCTTCATCATGAGAATGGATTGAGTTGGTTGACAATGTTGAACCGTCAGTCACGACTTTGTTTTTCTCCTTGAACCTAGCTTTTGGGATCTCCAGTCTACTAGGTAGAGTTACCACCATGATGACTTGTCCTAAGCCGTAAAACCATTTCCTTAGATGATATTTCAACTTTCTCTCTAGTGAGGCCTTTTTGTAAGTGGATATGACACATTATCATTTGACTTTACATAGTCAATTATGATGATTCCACTAGAGAGTAGTTTTCTAACGGTATTATATCTATGTCTTATATGACGAGACTTTCCGTTATACATTATGCTCCATGCCCTACCTATTGCATATTGACTATCAAAGTGTATGCATACTGATGCCAAACGTTCCAATAAATAATATCTATCAAGAAATTCTAGAGTCTTTCAACTTATTCACCGTCATTATCTAGAGCACCTAGCTCACAGATCATTGTAGAGCTAGAGATACATCTCTTTTTGGAAGATTTCCAAGAGATTGCTCCTCCACCAAGAGTAAATACATATCCATTCGTGAATTTTACTTCATTTGATCCGAGTGATTCAATTTGCATCATTGTATCCTTTCAATATGGATGGATATTGTTATAATGCAAGACATAGTTTTGAATATGTTTTAAATACCCCAAAGCTCTTTTCATTGTCATCCAATGAGTTCAATTGGGATCACTCGGGAACTGCTTCAGTTCATTAATAGCACATGTTATATCTGATCGCGTACACTTCGTGATAAACATCATACTTCCCAATACTCTAGCACAATCCAATTGTGAGTCACTTTTGCCTTCACTCTTTTGAAATGCAAAGCTCACATTTATTGGAGTCTTGACAATATTGAAAACCAAATATTTGAACTAGTCAAATACCATTTCAATGTATTGAGACCATGACAATGCTAAACATTATGGAGTTCTAAGGATTCTTATACCTAAGATCGCATCAGCAACTCCAAGATCTTTCATATCTAAGTTGCATTCTAGCATATGTTTCGTAGAATTTATGTCATTTATGTCTCTACTGATGACCAACATGTCACCAATATACAAGCAAACAATGACCTTGTGGTTTTAATAGCATATGTTTAGTAGCATTTATGTCATTCCTACTATGTCATGCAAAAGATTAGAATTGTTTTCTGCCCATTTATCATCATCAGATTCATATATTCGTCTAGTATTAGAAGATTTTAGTCGAGTAATACCAATACTAAATGAAGTATCATGATCCATATGTATTAGGAAATAAAGAAGAAATAAAATAAAATTAAAGAAGTCGACTATGGAGGAGACACACTATACATTGTTTGCCTTAAGTGAAAAATATGTAATTTTGGTAGATTTCTACTAGACGAGATACCTTTTGGACAAGAAGGATATATTACTCATGATACACTACTATTCCTAAAATATTTAGTAAATTGCTAAGTACAGTAGTCCTATCAAATATATTAAACAAGTAAAGATTTTCGGTAAAATGATTGATTTTAGATCGATACATTACTGTGTGGTAGTTATTAAGTATCATATACATGTAGTTTTAGTTTCTTAAGGAATGGATATGTATCATATACCTATTATTTGATCTGTTACACAGCGTTCCAGTTATAGAACATTATGTTTCATGTATCAAGATTATAATTAGGCAATATGTATATATACATCGCATTCTAAGTTGGATAAGACTGAATAAATAGTAAAGAGTGCAGATACATAGCACTAACTAATTTGTTATTGTCTATATAACCTTTTAAATTTGAATAAGATTGTTGATACATTAAAGAACTTGATAAATGTAAATGCTACATTAGGTAGTGTTTATGTATTAAGAACCTTTATATTGAAGCAGGAAGCCAAGAAACAAAGAATATGTCAAAGTTTTCTATGTGGACCATATCAGGAATTGATCTAATAGAGAAGGCTTTGACTTGCTTTTGGAGCACTTGATTGGCCATGCCTGAAAAAGATATCACCACAATTGTTATTTGGCCCAACTTCAGGCTCATAATTAGGCCATGAAAATCGGCGAGTTGGACTGGAAATTTATGAGAATAAAAAATGGGAGAGATTTGTAGAGTGAAATCAGGAAGTGATAAGCATAGGTTTGGAGAGTGGGAGTTATGTATTCGAAATTTTGGCTATTGACGCTCAAAATAAGGGATATTGAAATTTTTTAGAAATGGTAGGGAATAATGAAAATTATGCAGAAAAAAAATGTGTATATAGGTAATTTTTCCATATATTTATAAAAGCAGAGATTTGTATCGACATATTCATAATATTGCCAAAGATGATGTTTGAACATGCCCATTATAGTTTAAACTCTAAGGGGTCGTTTGGTTTGAATACAAGTTATGCTGGGATAAGTTATGCTGGGATTAGTTATGTTGGGATTAGTTATCCTGGCATTATTTCTTATTGATTGTTTGGTTTGTTGTACTAAAAATAATAATCATTGCATACATCCTAAAAATAAGTGGTTTGATTACAAAAATACCCTCTTATTTAGCTTTTTGTATATTTTTTTGGTAGAGTTTTAGTTAAAACCAAATTTAACTACTCAATCCATCCAACATAGAAAATCCACTAGTTACCCATTTTAAAACTCAATCCAACCTATCCACATAATATTTCTGCACACATTAGGAAAGGCAATGGATCATATTAAGAGACAATTTCATTAGTTTGACTTAATAGGCATTTGTGTTAACTCATAACCAAATGAGATTATATGAAAGTTACATTCTTAAAATAAATTTGATGCGTCAAAGTACTTGTAGTAAGAAGGTGACTCCCTTATAATTGTTAACTTGCTTTTAAGGACAAGTACGAACAGCATGCCATATTTTAGAGCTTATTTAGGAAGCATTAAATCAAGTGCACCATAAAGTCTTATCTCAACTTTGGAAAATAAAAGAGACACAAAAAACAGAGTTTCC
>NC_064293.1:33774541-33787117 GCF_019186545.1 Solanum stenotomum
TTATCATTTTTATTAATTTGAAAAGACTGTTGTGGAGGAAATACAGATCTTGTTATTTCTCCATTACTTAGAGTAAAGTCTCTTTCAAGCATAGAAATATAATTATGAACATGCTTACACATAAACCAAGGAACAAAAGGAATTAAACGGCTTATTTTAGAATCTATAAGATCTTTATAAAATTCCTCTTGAAACTCATGCTGTTCTGATTTATTAAAGTTTTTAAAAAACCATTTCCTAAAAAGTTTCCATTTCTTTCGCTGAAAATCCTTAGCGATACGAGCTCTTGCCGGAGATCCCGGACTAAAATCAATATTTTTGTCAGTCATAGGGAAACAGAATTAACCTATTATTCCATTTGGAAAATTCATTTCAGATTCAGTTATATCTAAATCAGAACTAGCCTTCTGAACAGGCTTAACAATATTATCCTTATCAATTTCAATATTGTCATATCTATAATTTTCTCTAATTTGAGAGGTAGAAGCTCTCGAAGGAACCTGTACAGTATAATCAATAGGAGATATATAAGAAGTAGATCTGCTGATTCTAGAAGACATACTACGATTATCAAGTAGCATGTTACTAGGTTCATGAAATCTAATCTTAACAGTCCCGTCATTTAACTGTTCAATTTCAGAAACCTCAGTGTTAATATTATTTTGAGGTTGGGTAGCATTTTCAATAACCCATTCTTGTGGAAAATCAATTTCTTCCCACTTGATAGGTCTTCTAGTGACTACCTTAGATTTATCAAAATTCGTTTCAATTAAAATAGTCTCATTTTTGAAATCAATTATTTTGCACATAGGATTAAGAGTATGTAATAACTTATAATAAATCCTATAACATATGCAAACAACTTCAGTGCCAGGCATATAATCATAACCATGAAGTTTAACATTTAGCATTATTGATAAGATCAGTGACTCTAAAGAAAAGGACTTTACTACTCAAAAGGATGAAACCCTTAGAGAAATTCCTACCAAAGAAGGTTCATATACCATGGCAGAGGTAAAAAATCTCTTATCAGAAAGAAGAAAAATGGTTAGTTCCCCTACTACCATCAATGACCTGAAAGAAGAGATTAATAATCTCAAAGGAGACATTACTCGTCTTAAAGAAAAAAATGTTGTTATAGAAGTCAGACTTGATGCTATCCAGACACTCAGAAATTTGGATAACGCCTCTGAATCATCATCCTCTATGGAAGGTGAAAATGATAATTTAGATTTTATAAAAAATCTTTCTTTAAAAAATGATAAAACAGATTTTCTTTATAGTCTTAAAGCTTTTACTTCTCAAAAGTTTTATACAAAAATTACTCTTCTAATTGATTATAATTATAAAAAAGAATTTATAGCCCTTATTGACAGTGCAGCCGATTTAAATTGTATCCAAGAAGGACTTATACCTTCGAGATATTTTCATAAAACTACACATAGTCTGAGATCAGCAAATGGTAGTAAAATGAATATTGAATTTAAACTTCCTAAAGCTTTTATTTGTAAAGGAAAAAGTTGTGTTCCCCAAAGCTTTGTTTTGGTTAAAAATATTACTAACCAAATAATTTTGGGCGTTCCTTTTATAAATGATATTTTCCCTCTTACTCATTGGGATAACAACAAGATTATTGGAACGTGGAATGACAAACCCTTCATACTAGAATTTGTCACTAAACCATTTACAAGAATGATAAATGATATGACTGCTAAACTACTGGTTTCAAAAAACAACCAAGTAAATTTTATAAAACAAGAGATTAACAGCATTGAAGTTGATCATATTTTACAAAATCCTAAATTAAAGGAAAAAATTGCTATTTTGAAGAATCAGTTTTCCATTGATATTTGTGGAGATCATCCTAATGCTTTTTGGAACAGGAAAAAGCATGTTGTTAGCCTCCCTTATGAGGAAAGCTTTAATGAAGATAATATTCCCACTAAAGCAAGGCCTTGTCAAATGAATGCGGATTACTTAGAATTATGCAAAAAGGAAATTGACTCCTTACTTCAGAAAGGTCTTATAAGGCATTCTAAGTCTCCTTGGTCTTGTACAGCGTTTTATGTTAATAAACACGCAGAACAAGAAAGAGGAGCACCAAGATTAGTCATCAATTATAAGCCGCTTAATAAAGCCCTTAAATGGATCAGGTATCCTATTCCTAATAAAAAGGATTTACTTGATAGAGTTTATGATGCTATCATATTTTCTAAATTTGATTTAAAATCAGGTTATTGGCAGATTCAAATAGCTGAATCAGACAGATTCAAAACGGCTTTTAATGTCCCTATGGGCCAATATGAATGGAATGTGATGCCATTTGGATTGAAAAATGCTCCTTCTGAATTTCAGAAAATTATGAATGATATATTCTTACCTTATACTAATTTTATAATTGTTTATATAGATGATATCTTGATATTTTCTAAAAATATAGAGACCCATTTTAAACATTTAGAATTATTTAAAAAAATTATTATGCAAAATGGTTTAGTTATTTCTCAACCAAAAATGGCCCTTTTTCAGACTAACGTAAGATTTTTAGGGCATAATATTGAAAGAGGGAGTATCAGCCCCATTAACAGGAGTATAGAGTTTGCTTCTAAATTTCCTGATATTATTACTGATAAAACTCAGTTACAAAGATTTCTTGGAAGTCTAAATTATGTAGCCCCTTTCATAAAGGATTTAGCTAAAGATACAGCTATTATTTATGATAGATTAAAAAAGAATCCAAAGGCTTGGTCAGATGACCATACTAAAGCCATTAAGAGGATTAAGGAGAAGGTTAAAAATCTCCCTTGTCTTACTTTAGCAAACCCAAATTGGGAAAAGTCTGTTGAGACTGATGCTTCAGATATTGGTTATGGTGGTGTTCTTACCCAATATTGTCCTGATACTAAAAGACATTATATAGTCCAGTTTTACTCTGGTAAATGGAATACAGCCCAGAAAAATTATGCGACTATAGCTAAAGAAATTTTAGCTATTGTAAAATGTGTTCTCAAATTTCAAGGTGATCTTTATAATCAAAAGTTTCTTATAAAAACTGATTGCCAAGCTGCAAAATTCATGTTTAATAAAGATTGTAAGCATGATGTTTCTAAACAAATGTTTGCCAGATGGCAGGCTCTTTTAGCTCCTTTTGATTTTGAGATACATTATAAGAAAGGTGAAGAGAATAGTCTTCCCGATTTTCTTACTAGAGAATACTTAAATTAAAATATTTTATTTTTCAGGATGAGACCAGAATGGCCCTCTCCATCTAGGAGAGGACGAGGAGGAAGGAGCAATCCAGGAAGAGGAGGACATATCCTTGCTCAACATGGAAATAGGACGCTAACATCATTTAATGTTAGCCAGACGGCGTCATCAAGTAATGCCACCAGTGGGGGGGTTAATGTTAACCACCCAATGTATAAAGAATTCATGGATTTCATTAAATCCAAGGAAAAGGATGAAGTTAAGACATCAACAACATACTCATCAGCACTAATGGATGATGAGAATATAGAAGTGTTTGATATAAACAACAAAAGAGAAGTTATACTTCTACTGGAAGAAAGTGATCTCCGATGGAGAAATGAGCCTTGGCAAATAATGACCAGGTATTTGGATACAGTAGCTTATACTGCTACAACATATAAATACAGAATGCATTATGAGATTATACTCTCATCCACAGGATGTGAATTCCAGCATTTCCATCCTGCTAACACCAAGAAAGTTTATAATTTTTCAAAATTGGTTATTAAAAGGATTATATCACCAGAAGAATGGGGAATGAGCACCCTAAAGGAATTGGATTATATCCATCCGGAACAAAAAGTCCCAGTAAAATATAACTATTGGGATTATGTTAATGGATTTAATAAAGTCCTTCTCTATGAAAATGCTAATAGGAAACACTCATGGTTTATCAAATTATGTTCAAATATTTTTGACAGAAATATTCCTAACTGGTTTTGCAAATGGTGGACATTATATGGACCAACCATAAAAATTTTGCCAGAATCTTATAAAAAATTATATTTAGAATGGATAGATGTCTCTCCAAAGTTAACCAGGTTACAAGAAGATAATATCTTCTTTGAAGGAATTTCAGTGATGTATTTTTTCATTGAGTTTTCCATTCCATGGATTATGAAATGGTCGATTGAAGTTAATACTACTTCAGAAGGNTTATTTCTTTTAATCTATAGTGAATCGGCTGCTTTGTAAAGTTTTCATACAATTTTGTAGATCAATTACTTAGAAGCGTGATATAATCGACTAATGCATAAACATATATTTAATGAGTTGACATCACATTTTTTAACAGAGAAGAATTTATTTTATTAAAATATAACGGAAAATAGAAAATATACCATAAGATCTTATACTTTATAGTATAAGATCATGGAGGACTAAAAACTCAACAGTAAATGATTAAGCAAATAAAAATTAAAGGACAACAACGACCCAAATAAAGACTCACATACTGAAATAAACTGACTTCACTGAAGATAAAAACTAAATAAAAGAAAACATATAAATTCTTCTCTAACACAATCAAATCAATGACCCCCTTTGACCGCAGAAGCTTTTGCATCATTGAGGAACCTCTCTATTGTATCAAAACAGCCGGAGGAATCATAAGCATATGGTTTTCCAGTCGGGGAATAAGCGACAATAGCAATATGTTCTCCCGTTGTAAGATAAAGTTCATGTGCTTTCCTTGACAACACTTGCCCATAGCTTTTTGAAAGCTACCATGCGTTTCGCTTTAGATGTTATCATCTTCAGTTTAATCTTCTGACGACGTATAATCTTAGTTTGTACCATTACAACAGTTTTTGGGGAAAGAAGATGGTTTGACAGAATAGGTTTCAGAAACTTTGGGAAGAAAGTTGCGCAATTTATAGGTGATGATATTTTTTTTTAATTTCGTGATTAAGTCAAGTATATAAATGAATTGCTTATTATATATTTTCTTTTAGATTTACAATCCTTAAAATACATTTTGACTCCAATTTTGACAGTACATGAGTTACAGTTTTTCCTTTCAAGTGTTTCAAAAGATTTACAATCTTTAAAATACATTTTGACTCTAGTTTTGACAGTACATGAGTCAATTTTTTTCCAATCAAGTGTTTCAAGATATTTACAATCCTTAAAGTACATTTTGACTCCAATTTTATCGGTAAATGGGTTGCATTTTTTCCATTCAAGTGTTTCAAGAGATTTACAATCCTTAAGATATATTTTGACTCCACTTTTGTCGGTACACGATTTGCATTTTTTTCATTAAAGTGCTTTAAGAGATTTACAATTCTTAAAATACATTTTGACTCCAATTTTGACGGTACATGAGTTACATTATTTCCATTCAAGTATTTTAAGAGATTTACAATCCTTAAAATACATTTTGACTCCACTTTTGTTGGTACACGAGTTACATTTTTTCCATTAAAGTGTTTTAAGAGATTTACAATCCTTAAAATACATTTTGACTCCAATTTTAACGGTACATGAGTTACATTTTTTCCATTCTGAAAAATAAAAATAATCCTTATTCAATATTGTCTCTTAAATTGAAAAAACACTTCCGTCGGTCCAAAAAGGGGTGTGACACCGCAAATTAACAAATAAGATGCGAATTATACAAATTATTGCCCTCTTTCGTTTGCCTCTCTCCTCCCTCTCCCAATCTCGCTCGCCATATATACAAATACATATGTATATCAGTTACATATATATAATTATTTTGATAGATATACGTATACAATTTGCCTCTCTTTACACTCTTTCATCTCTCGCTCGCCTCTCTCCTCCCTCTCCCAATCTTGCTCATCATGCTCCTCCCTATAACATGTAGCTACAAATTGTAATTAACAAACTATAGTTATGGAGCGTAATTAAGTTATTTTTGTGTGGCTATATGCTAAAGTTCTCCTATTTATAATACTAGTTACAAGAGCCTGTGCTAGCACGGACCCAACATATGTTTTTTTTCTCACAATCTTTGTTATATAGATAAAATTTGAAGAGTTGATCGACTTTTAATATGATTTTAGATATTGAAGTTGTTAATTTATATATATATATATAATGTTATGCGATATAGATGGAATTTGAAGAGTCAAATAATTTTTAATTAGATTTTTAGATATTTAAAGTTGTTTATTATTGTAATTTATAGTATTATTTTTATGTAACTTTTAGTAATATATGTAGTTTTTTTGTTCCAATCTATGTTGCTCACAATTTTTTTATATGTCGTTAAGATTCAAATTAGAGGAGATTTTGAGTTGGCTTGAACTAAAAATAATATGTATATAGTTAATTATTTTGATTTAAACAAATAAAATACGAAAAAAAGTAAAATAAAAGATTAAAAGCAGAAGAAATATGTGAAAAAAGTTATTCAAGTTGGCCCTTCATTTTCTGTAACAAAATTATCTTATCTTATAAGAATGAAAAAGTAAAACAAAAGGAGGAGGAGAAAGCGACAAACTAGAAGACTTATCATGGACAAATACCTAATTTTGGGACCGATGTTTAGCTATAGTCGAAAATGAACATTTTTTGCAAGTATATTTACTTTGAAACCACTTCGGATGTACAAGATTAAAGTGTTGAAGAAGAAGAAAGCTGACGATTGGAACATGTCAAAGGAATAGGTCCAACAAAGTTGACTGACGTGTCTACAACTAGTGTTGATGAAGAAGAAGATGACGATTGGAACATGTCAAAGGAACAGGTCCAACGCAGTTGACTGACGAGTTACAACACGACTCTAGAATTAGAGTCGCACTAGGATTAGACTACTTATATTAATTAGGATTATATTACGTCTAGAATTAGATTACGATTAGGATTATGGTACAACTAGGATTAGATTATTTATAATTGCAGTATTATTATTATTATTATTATTATTATTATAGTAGTAATAGGTATTGTAGTAGGACTCTAAGTATAGTTAACTTAGGACTCTACTTCTCTCCCTATATAAGGAGTATGTACTTAACAATTTTAATCATCAATACAATGCTTGATTTCTCTCAAGTTGAAGGAATAGACTTTGAAGAAACTTTTATCCTTGTGGTTAAAGCCACAACTATTAGAGTAGTTCTATCCATTGCCATCAGCTCGAGGTGGGAAGTTAGATAACCGGTGTCAAAAATGCCTTTCTCCATGGGTTCTTACAAGAGGAGGTGTACATGAGTCAACCTCCTGGATTTATTGATCCCAAGTACCCTCAACATGTGTGTCTACTTAAAAAGGCATTGTATGGTCTTAAACAAGCACCAAAGAGCCTGGTTTGATAGATTTAATTAGCATGCATCTTCTACACCTTGGCTTCATCTATAGTAAGGCAGATTCTTCATTATTTACATTTCAAGCTCACAAAGGCACCATATTTCTCTTATTATATGTGGATGATATTGTAGTAATCCATGGCATGTCTCAGAGTTGGTTCGACAACTTGAGAAAGAATTTGCCATGAAAGATCTTGGTCCTTTACACTTCTTTCTAGGAGTAGAGGTTAAGTATTTTGATGGGGGTATCCACTTAAGTCAGAGTAAGTATGTTGTTGAGTTGTTGGACAAGATTGAAATGACTTTGGCAAAGGTTGTAGCCACTCCTTTGGCTCAAAAGCATGGGTTACATGAAGTTGTGGGAAGACAATATCTATTACTACTATAATAATAATAATAATAATAATAATGCAATTATAAATAATCTAATCCTAATTGTACTATAATCCTAATCGTAATTTAATCCTAGTCATAATATAATCCTAATTAATATAAGTAGTCTAATTCTAGTGTAACTCTAATTTTACAGCAGTGTTATAAACTTGTCAGTCAGCTTCGTTGGACATGTTCCTTTGACATGTTCCAATCATCAGCTTCCTTCTTATTCAACATAAAGTTGCATAATGTGTGTTTGAAGTTTGGCAAGGATACTTCTTTCCTAAAGTGTGACCTTGTTAAGGTCAAACTTATAATGTTTTTGCCTGAAGTTTGATCTGATTTGGCAATGCCAACTTCACATCCTTTTCTTTTTTTCCAATGAAGTCCTAACTTTACAATAACAAACTTCATACACTTTTTTTATATTGAAGTCGACGTATAATGACTTCCCAAGAAGAACTATTCTCCTCATCCTCTTTCTTATGTTTCTTTCGCTTCTTTATTCTGAAAAGCTTGAAAATATTGACAAATCACCATTGTTTTAAAATAAGATTATTATAGTTATTATTGTTTGACAAATTGATGATTGAGATTGATTCTTTATATTATTTGAAACTTATATTATAAATTTATCCTTATTTAAGATAGATCATTTGAGTATTGTATCTACAAAAAAATTATTACATGAACTTTATGTGCAAAATATATGAAAAAGAAGTCATATATATGCTTGAACTTCATGTTAAAATGGCTGAAGTGTAGTCTTTATATATCGGAACAATTTCAATTAAAAAAAAATGCTGAGTTGACCTAATCAAGGCCACAATTTAGTAAAACAATATGTGTTGATTTTAGCAAGCCACTATATGTAGGAAGTGCAATCAATTAATGTCTAAATTTTAGCGTTGCCAAGACCACAACTTCAAGCAAAAGATGCCTGAAATTTGGGCCTTGACATGACTATAATTCTAGTTTTAAATGTCTGAAATTTGTCAGACTTTAAACACAAATTTTTACAACTTTAGTTTCGTATGGCTGAAGGGTTTCCAAAGTTGGTATATTTGCAAATAATGAATACAATCTCGGCTACAAGTTAATTAAATAGCGATCTCAAAAATTGTGTATTTGTGCACTTTACCCTAGTGAGACGCTTATCTAAGGGTGTGCATATTTTGGGTACAACCGATAATTTGAAACAAAAGAAATGCTACTTATTTATTAGTATTGAGTTATTAATTTAATGGTTTTGTATTGGTTAAATATTTTTATTATTGAGTTATTAATTTTATAACGATTAAGAATATTTTATTAATATACTAATCGATATTTCGAGAATAATTATTAAATCACACTAATTTTATACCAGTCAAAACGATGCTTTATAACAATTAAGAATATTTTATTAATAGATTAACCGATATTTCGAGAATAATTAATAAATCACACTAATTTTACACCAGTCAAAACGATGCTTCCCTGCTCTTAATGTTCATTGAATGTAGTATTATTTCAATGTTCACGCTTCACTGAATATTGTATTAGCAATGTTCGCAAATCGCACAAATAACTTTATCAGTCGATGTAGCTTGAAAAATGCTTATTCAATACACTCTTGTCGGTCTTTTTTCATGCATGATTTTAATTTTTTTATATAACGATTAAAATGAAAATTGAATCGTTAATGATTAATAGTTGATTAATTGATAATCGGTATTTTAACAATTTTCTAATGTTTTAGCGTACTTGCACACCAATAATCTTCAAATTCGAATTACCTATACTAGTTTGTGCACATAGTTATTTATTTCTACCAAATGACATATTCAGTCTGGTCCACTCATCTATTCTACCTTTAAAGTGTAAGCGATTATACATAATAATAAAAATAAGATATGCTAAAGGAATTTGGTTACAAATTAAGAAGTCAACTATGCATTAAGCCTTTCACTCGTTTTAGCACCTCAATCTTTAATTTAAGCAAAATGGTCAAATTACCTTTAGTTCAACTAGTATGAATTAGATTGACATCAAACTAATAAATGATTCATCCGGATGTGAAATTTACAACATATATCTTTTGCTTTTTTTTTCTTTCAAGCAATGAATTCGTTATGAAAAGTTTTTTTCTTTTCTAATCCCTATATTGGGAAGGATTAGATCTAGTAAGGAAGAATTACGTTAATACTCGTAAGTATAACTGACCCTCTCTATTTAAATAAACAAATTAAAATGGACTGAGTTAATTTGGTATTGGAAACTAAAAACTATCATCAAATCAAAACATTTAAGCCGACTAAGTATGGAAAAGTTGAAAAACATTTTTCAGAAAATGTTTTCCTTCATACCAAACACACCCTATATGAAGAAACAAAATTTCTAATTATTACATCAGCATATAGTGACATATATACGAGTGTGTATATATCACCCCCAGTAAAATGTATTTATTTACATACATACAACTATGAATGGTATGGTATATTTTTTGGGTACATTATTTGGTATATATATATATGAAAAAGTTGTGGAAGCCATAAGATCTAGAACCGTAACAAAAGGAAGAATTCTTTTGAAGAAAAAGCAATAGATAGAGTTATTTGACAAATGTCCAAGTTAGTGGGATTTGTTAGAGCTCGTATATACTTTGTAAAGTAATTATTTCTACATTTTGAAGTAAAATAATATCATCAATTATAATATATATTAAGTTTGATTTTCATAATATTTTCTAAAAATCTCTTTTTTAAGAAAAGGGAAACTTTCAAAATATTCATTCAACATTACTATTAGTAGTATGATATACATTACCTACCATATATACCGGAAAATAATTATACATAATATATCATTTTATATAAAAATATTCTTACACAAATATAAACTCAATGGAATAAAATATAAATTAGGTAGCATTAGAATTTTCTCATAGAGCCTAATTTTCCTTTTTAAGGGAAAAAATAAAACTTGTCTATTTTCCACTTCATATCATTAGCGGTATAAAATTTCATACCCAATTTGTTTAGAATTGATTAAAAAATTTCCGCAATCCAGATCGGTGAAGATAAGTCTGTAGAAAAAACTTTAAATCCAATTTCACACATCTCAATAAAGGGTGTCGTCATCATTCCGGTTTCTTCTTCTTGATCGCTTTACTTATAAATCATTTCATCTTTTCTCTTTGGAAAAATAGAAACTAGATTGATTTGAACTGCCTCTGTTTCTCGTTAAATAATTTCATTCTCAAACGAAATCCAATATGCAGCGCAGTGCTGAACGAATCGCCACCATCTCAGCCCATCTTAACCCTTCTACTTCTCCTCACCAGGTTTCTTCAGCCTCTTTTTTTTCTTCTTTTTTAAACAATTGATCAATTACAGTATAGTAAAATGATATAGTACTACTTTGTTCTTACTCTTATATTGATCGGTGATGTTTTGTCATTTGGGGCTCAAGATGGAGGGATTGAGCGCAGCTAATTGCAGGGCGAAAGGGGGTTCTCCGGGATTCAAAGTTGCGATCTTGGGTGCTGCAGGAGGTATTGGTCAACCACTTGCAATGCTTATGAAGATGAATCCCTTGGTTTCGGTTCTGCATCTTTATGATGTTGCAAATACCCCTGGTGTAACTGCTGATATTAGCCACATGGACACTGGTGCTGTGGTAATTTTTCTCTCTATTTCCCTTGTTTTTCTAAGGAATTACTGAGTTTGTAAGCACATAGTTTGTATTCTATTATTGTTTTATTTTAAATAAATGTGAAAGCTTTACTTTGAATGGAACTGCAAAATTGGAGCAGTAATGAAAAACAGAGCTGTCAAGTTAGAGGACAGCTAATGGAGTGTTATGTGATAAAACCATGTAGCTTTTATTGAATAGTTGTAAAACCATCAATGTTATTGATGCTGAATGGGGGCGTCTAAGGCCCAACATATTCACAAAATGAGTTTGCAGAAATATGAGTATTAAGATGGATGTATGGCTAGGTTGCACAAGATGAGAGATGATCGCATCCAACATAAAGCAGAATTTAACACACGTAGATGACGAAATGATAGGTGGTCTCTTATGATGTTTAGATGCTATTTATAGACTTCTAGATGTCTCAGTTTGTAGGTATTGACAATATGATTATGGAAGATCATAAAATGATATGAGTTAGGCAAGTCTTATGGAAGGAAATATCTCATAAGACTATCGGTCTTTCGAAATGAATTGCACTTCTTTAAGAATAGAGCACATCAAGGTAAAGAATGCATAAAGGCCATAAGGACTAGTTGGGATATTGTTTAATGGTAAGGCTTACACTTATATTAGACCCTTTGACTATGAGATTCTTTTTTCTGGGTGAAAACTTGTTTGTAAGAAACTTCTTCTTCTGGCTTGAGATGAATTTAAATGGGAAACATAGTCAGTAGGGATTAGCATAGCCTAATCCCAACTTGTTAGGGACTGAGGCATAGTAGTTGTTGTCTTAAAGACTTGAATGTCCATGTAGGAAAATAGTTTTGAACTTTTAGTTTTAGAGCACCCCGGGTTTGCCTTGAAAGCAAACTATATAGTATTGGAATGTAATGTACCTGAATAAAGAGGAAAGAACAAGAGATTCATAAAGCTGATCCCCACTAATATGGGGTAGGGGTTTAGTTGATTGACTGGGTTTAAAGCCGACCGACCATCCTAGTGCATCTACCAGAACTGTCATTTCAAAGTCATGTAAAGAGGATTACTATGAAATTTACTAAAGGGTCTGATGAATATAGTACTCATAAATTCATTGCTGAATATATACTGAAAAATTGAATAATCTGTTGAGATGTTAGAAGAAAAAGAAAAATAGCACAATAAACTGGAAATTGGTTGCATTTCACAACATTGGAATGGTTACATTGAT
>NC_064293.1:33787217-33836021 GCF_019186545.1 Solanum stenotomum
AAAGTTTTGATTGTCGTACATTTATACTTTCATTTGGTTCAAAATAGTAACTTGTGATTTTGTTGGACATAATTATCTCTTCTCTTCTTCTTTTTTTGTTAGTTTCTCAAAAATGTCTAAATATATATTTTTTCCCATGAATTTTCAATTAAAAAATACTTAATTACAAATTTTAAATAACACTAAAATCTACATAATAATATGTTGAGTTCCTTAAGTTTTTCATCTTTATTATAATCTTTGGCTAAGAATTCTGTTTATTTTCTTCTTTTTTACTTTTATAATTTCTCTATTTTTTATTGTTGAATAATAAATATGTCAATTAACTATTCATTTATATTCTTTAATACAAAACTTAATGATCATTATTTTCATTACTCCCATAATTTTATTATCATAATCTCTAAATAATTAACAACCATATTATTGACATTATTTGTTATTCATATTATAGTCCTATAAATAAAAGTATTGTAAGACTTTGGACAAATGATCACATTAGTCTTTTAAATTGTTATGCTTTTGATACTTATTTTATTCACCTTTATATTTGACTCGAAAAATAAAACTATTGAATGGTGATCAACTTGTGGAAATGGATGTCGACAAGAGTTTGAAAGATTGTGTATTAATTTCGTATTTTTTATTTTATTTTTTAAAGACTAGGATTGTAAGCAGGGTAAAAATAATGTTGCATTCTTTTTTTTATAGTTCTCTTTATGATTTCTCTTTATTTTTTATTTTATACAAAAAAAATTATTGTAGTAAATTTAATTATTTCTTTTGTTGTTATTAGAGTTAGTTATTTTAGATGCCCTCTATTTGGGCCAATTTAGGTGCACAATAGGTTAGCTAGAATGTTCATTCTGCTTGTATATATACGTGGGTACAGAACAGAGAAATACAACGATATTGAGGACTGAGTCTTCACCTTGTCTGCCAAAGTTTGTACAATTCTTGATCTCTGGTTCCGATGTTTTGATTGCTTGATTGATTGTACAGTGAGTCGTCGTTCTTTGTTTCAGTTGCGTTGTGTGATAATCTTGTTAATTGTAATAAACTGTTATTTCTTCTGTACGTGTTGAAACATTCAAAATTTAATTAGCTCATGTTTTGTTCTCATGACAAAAGAAGGAAAACTGAGAAAATGGTCCATGGTAAACAACTGAAAACGTTGCTTGGATACTTATGGTTCGTGCTCTTCTAATAAAAATGTGTTGTAAAATATTTACTTCGATCAGTCAAAAGTACGTGACCAAATGGTTGTGGTCGCAATACCTCACCAGATGGTATTTTTCATAGGCTGTCGTAGAATATTTCTCTTGCACCCTAAAGCAGCAAATTAATATGTGTTGGGTTTGTGTTTTTAAAAGGTTTAGAGGAAAAGTTTTGTCATTATATTTAACTGTAACAACAACACACAGGTAAATTAATTATATATGAACCATCAAAACTATTCACTTCATGTATCCATGCCTCAACTTTCTAAAAATACCAACTCTACTGTTTCAATTCGTTTGCCTTGTTTTGAATTGACACAGAGTTTATTTAATTAAGCAAACAAATTATTAGTAAAATAAAACAAAGCACTTTAGACTTTCACAATTTGTTGTATTGGTTGTTGGCAAATTGAGAAGCTCTTTGAGACATCAAAAGACAGTTTATAAATTGTGAAAACTGAACGAGTCCAAATCGTTGACATTTACATACCGTTGTCAAGTGGATCATGTGCTTAATTATTTTAAATCATGTTGCCTAGTTTTATTATTATGTTAATTCGTTGACTTTTTACCAATAATTTTATTTACTTACTTTCTCTGTCTTAAACAAACAAGAAACAATCAGCTTAGTTTCATTTGCTAATCTTTGAG
Source organism: Solanum stenotomum (assembly GCF_019186545.1). Taxonomy (NCBI): domain Eukaryota; kingdom Viridiplantae; phylum Streptophyta; class Magnoliopsida; order Solanales; family Solanaceae; genus Solanum; species Solanum stenotomum. Next base: position 33,789,089 of record NC_064293.1, read on the forward strand.
AATTTCTCTATCAAAAATAAAAAAAACTTTACCTATGGAAATACTGATTAATGCTGCAGGCGGCTTTGTTGTTGAGGTAGGAAAGTTTGTATGTAAATGCATTTATCCTAAGGTTGAAAATATTGTCCGTTTCTCGTCAAAAATTGAAAATCTAAGGGAGGAAATGGAGAAGATAACAAAGTTAAGAGATGATATCAAAGGAAAGGCGGAAAAAGCTGAGAGAGAAGGCTATAAACCAAAACCAGATGTTATCAAGTGGATCGAAAATGTTTGCGAGCTGGAGGATGAATGGGAAACTATGCAAGAAAACATTGCAATGGCTAAGATACGTAAATATAAGTGTTGTCCAAATTGCAGCCTCCGCTCGGAGGTCTGCACTCAAGTGCAGAACATCCGAGATCAACTTTGCAGTCTTAAAGAGGTCGGAGAAAACTTTGGATCCAATTTGATGGTAGAAAATTACCAGGTGAAAAAAGTTGAGTTCCTCCCCGGACCATCAATAGAAGGCCAGTCCGCAGCAACAAGGAATCTCAACAAAATCCAACAACATTTAGAAGATTGTAAGGTATTAATTGTTGGAATTAAATCAAGTTTAGTAGTCTTAAATTGTTTAGAATTTGATAATTGCTAAATTTGTCACGTGATATATGATATGATTATACGATGATATATATAATGCATAATGATCAAAGCATCCAACGTCTTTGTTTCTCTAATTTTCTAAATTTCTTCTATAGTACCATTGTTGCAACTTTTACTAGTGTGTAAATTATCCTTTCAGGTATGCATCATCGGTGTGTTTGGTACGGGAGGAGTTGGGAAAACGACGTTGGTGAAGAATCTGAACAATGAGCTCCTAAAGACTGATGTGTCAAGTTCTAAACTATCTTTTGGTGTTGTGGTATGGGTTACAGTGCCAAAACCGCCAATAGACATAAAAAAAGTTCAAGCACAAATCGTCAGCAGATTAAACCTAAAAGTGGATAAAGAAGAAAGTGTAGAAAGCATTGGCAGCAAAATCTATCAAAGGCTAAAGCAAGAAGAGAGTTTCCTTCTCATATTAGATGATGTTTGGGAAGCTATAAATTTGGATCATATAGGTGTGCCCAAACCTGAAGATCCCGCAAGAAGCAAGGTCATTATAACTTCTCGTTCTTTGGATGTTTGTAAGCAAATGAAAACAGACATTGAAATGAAGGTTTACACATTGGATGAGGATGAATCTTGGCTAACTGTTTGTCAAAAATGCGGGAGATGTTGCCAATATAGAACAAATTCAACCATTTGCTAATGAAATTGCAAGAGTGTGATGGCTTACCTTTAGCAATCACTGTTATTGGAACATCAATGAGAGGGAAGCCAAGGGTCGAGCTCTGGGAAGATGCTTTGAAATCACTTAGAATGTCCGAACCTCATAACAAAGATGTAAAAGATAAGGTTTACAAGGTCATCAAGTGGAGTTTTGATTCTTTAGAATCTCCGGATATTGAATTATCCTCACAGCAAAGAAGCAAACATGTGAACAAAAGGAGAGGTGACATTCGAAGTTGTTTTTTGTATTGTTCCTTATATCCAGCAACGATGTCAACAGATGATCTCATACATTGCTGGTGGGCAGAGGGGTTCCTCGGTGAACATGACACATATGAAGAAGCCTACAACAGGGGAATTACAATGATTGAGAGTCTAAAAGACGTGTCCTTGCTAGAAACTCATGTGTTTGATTTTGTGAAGATGCATGATGTGATCCGTGATGTAGCTATATGGTTAGCTAATTCCTTTGGTGATGAACACAATTCTGTTACTCAAGCTGGAATCGGGTTAACTGAGATATTTCTTATTAAAGTATCAGCTTCTGTCAAGAGAATATCTTTCGTAAGCAACAAAATTCAATGTCTACCTGATAACTTCACAGAATGCCCAGAGACAACAACTTTACTATTGCAAAATAATGATCGCCTTAGCAAAATTCCAGATGAATTCTTTTTGTCATTTCCAGCTCTAAGAGTTGTGAATCTGAGTAGAACTGGTATTAGAGCACTGCCTTGTTCCATCAATAGTTTATGTCAACTACGTGCTCTAATACTACAAAGTTGCAAGGAGTTGAAAGAGTTACCACCTATTGGTAATCTTTGCAATTTGCAGTTGCTCGATTGTGATAATACAAAGATATGTTGTCTGCCAGAAGGAATGGACAAGTTGACAAATCTGAGGCTATTAAATCTGCCTGTAGGTGATTTGAATAAGAGCATCAGCCAAGGATTTTTCCTCAAATTGCCTAGCATTGAAATGTTAAAGATGGATTCCGAAATGATGCTACACTCTTATCAGTACAATTTAAAGATGAATTATGATGCGTTGATAGATCTTTTGCCAGGAAAAGAAGGGGTGACTGTTGTTGAACCAACGTCTTTTGATGAGATATCGTCTCTACATAATCTGACATCTCTTTTTATTAGATTAGATAGCTCATCAATTTGCAATAGAGACCACACCTGGATGAAAAGATTGAAAAGATTTCACATTAGAGTTGGGAATACTACAGGTCAGGTACGACAGAACAAGTCAAGAAGGAAGATAAGTGTCTCCCGTTGTGAAATTTTCAGTAACGGAGAGCTCTCAGGCATGTTGCAGTTTGCTTCAAATTTGTACTTGGAAAAATGCATGGGTCTCAGGAAGGTGATTGTGAACAAGAATAGTTTTAATGGATTAAAATCAATATGCATTCACAAATGTTCTTGTTATTTCACACCAGTGGAAGAAGGAAGTGGACAGTTTGACCCTTTGCCAAATCTGGAATATCTCAGCCTCGAGTACGTTCATAATTTAAAGAGTGTCTCCGATTTCAGTCAATTTCTGGGTCTAAGATTGACTAAATTACGCCAACTGGTTGTATATATTTGTCATAGTTTAACATGTCTTTTCAATGTTGGTGATGCTTTTGCTTTACCTAAGCACTTGGAAGAAATTACAAGTATCTATTGTAAGCAACTGGTAGAGTTGTTACGAAATGTAGGAACGTTGGGGGAGCCACAGAGTATGTTGGAACACCTGGAGGAACTTACCTTACAAGGTCCTAATCAAATAAGGAAGTTGCCTCTCTCTATTCAAACCTCCAACAACATCAAACTAATAAAAGGAACAACAGAATTGTGGAGCCAACTGGAGTGGGATGACGACAACTTCAAGTCAAATTTAGATCATCGTTTCACTGCATTTAAGGTGATGTGCCAATTTAACTTTCACAATTCTCAATTATGAAAATGCTTTTAGTATTATACTTGAAGAAGTTGGTTTATCATTCAAATATTATCAAGTGTGTTGAGCTTGATTCGTTGTTTTCTCATTCAGGAAAATTTGAGTGGAAATACAAAGGAAGGAACTTACTGGTTTAACGACCCCGAGTCTCCACATTGTCAGATATCTTAAGTTTCTTCTGCCGAAGTTTGTACAGTTCTTGCTCTCTGGTTCCGATGTTTTGATTGCTTGATTGATTGTACACTGAGTAGTTTCTTGTTTCAGGTTCCTTGTGTGATAATTTGTAATAAACTGTTGTTGCTTCTGTACTGTTGAGACATTCAAAATTTAGCACACGATGTTCATTTTTTTCGAATGAAAGAAACATTCCTAAATGAGGCAACAACGGTCAACGAGTCAAGCTCAACACACTTGATAATTAATATTTGAATGATAAATCAAACGGTTTGTTATTCATATTCAATCTCATGTCAATGCATGTGCATAATATAGGAGATGATGATGATGCATTTCAAGTCATCGATCTCATCACAACATATATGGGTTCAATGAATAAAATATGAACACACAAAGTTAATTGGCACATCACCTAATTTGCAGTGAAACAATGCTCTAAATTTGACTTGTAGTTGTCGTCATCCCACTCCAGTCGGCTCCACCATGTTGATGATCCTGTTATAAGTTTGATGTTTGTGGAGGTTTGAATAGAGAGAGGCAACTTCCTTATATCATAGCATCCGATCATCTCAAGTTCCTCATACTCCGTGCCTCCCCAAAAGTTGCTAATCTCAATAGATGATTCAACCACAACTTTCGGACTCTTGGAATTTCTGGTGTCCTCTGATCAGATCCGCATTGCACTAATAACTCTACCAACTGATCACAATGGTTAATTGTAATTTCTTCCAAGTGATTGGGTACAGAAAAAGCATTAAAAACACATGTTAAATTATCACAATGGGATATATCCAGTTGGCGTAATTCAGAAAATCTTAGACCCAAAAATTGACTGAAATCAGAAACACTCTTTAAATGATCTACAGAAGCGAGCGCCTGAGATGTTCAAGATTTGGCAGAGGATCAAACTGTCTACTTCTTTCTTTCAATGGTCCGAAATCACACCAACATTTGACAATGTAGAGTTTTTTTAATCCATTAAAACTCTTCTTGTTCACAATCAGCTTCCTGAGACCCATGCATTTATCCAAGTACAAATCTGAAGTGAAGTGCAACATGCCTGAGAGCTCTTCATTACTCAAAGTTTCACAATGGGAGATACTTATCCTCTTTGTTGACTTGTTGAATGGTACATTGTTAAAGTTTCCCCAATCTCAATGTGAAAACTTTTCAATCTAGACATCCAGGTGTAGTCTCTATTCAAAATTGATGACCTATCCAATCCAATAAAAAGACAAGTCAGATTGTGTAGACACGATATCTCATCAAAAGACGTTGCTCCAACAACAGCCACACTATGATACTTTCTGCCATCCATCTTTAACATTTCAATCCTATGCAACTCGAGGAAAAAACCTGGACCGATGCTCTCCTTCAAATCATCTAAAGGCATATATACTAGCCTCAGATTTGTCAACTTATCCATTCCTTGCGGCAGAAAATGTAACCTTGTATTATCACAATCCAGCAACTGCAAATTGCAAAGATTACCAATTGGTGGTAACTCTTTCAACGAACTACATTTTCGTAGTATTAGAGAACGTAATTGACATAAACTATTGTTGGAACAAGGCAGTGCATTAATACCAGGATGACTCAGATTCACAACTCTTAGAGCTGGAAATGCAAAAAAAGAATTCTTGGGGAATTTTGCTAAGGAGATCATTGTCTTGCAATAGTAAAGTTGTTGTCTCTGGGTATTCTCTGAAGTTTTCAGGTAGACTTTGAATTTCTTTGCTTAGGAGAGATATTCTCTTCACAGGAGCTGACATTTCGATATGTGAAATGTCAGTTAACCCGAAGGAATTATCTATCCATATAGCAACATCACAACACGTCATGCATCTTCACACAATCCATCTGATGGGCTTCTAGCAAGGAGACATCTTTTAGACTCTCAATAATTGTGATTCCCCTGTTGTAAGCTTTTTCATATGTGTCATGTTCACCAAGGAACCCCTCTACCCACCAGCAATGTATGAGATCATCAGTTGGAATAGCCGCTGGATATAAAGAACAATACAAGAAACAACTCATTTTGTTCATAGTGCTTCTTTGCTCTGACGATAAACAGTTGCCAAGATTCATCCTCATCCAATGTGGAAACGTTCATATCGGTGTCTGTTTTCATTTGCCTACAAACATCCAAAGAACGACAAGTTATAATAACGTTGCTTCCTGCGTGATCTTTGGGTTGGGGCATACCTACATCATCCAAATCTATAACTTCGCAAACATCATCTAGTATGACAAGGAAACTCTTTTCTTGCTTCAGCCTTTGATAGATTTTGCTGGCAATGCTTTCTACACTTCCCTCGTTATCTACCTCTAGGCTTAATCTTTTGGCAATTAATGTTTGAACCTTACTTATTTATGTCTATTGGTGGTTTCAGTACTGTAACCCATGTCACAACACCAAAAGAATTGACACGTCAATCTGTTCGAGCTCATTGTTCAGATTCTTTACCAAAGTAATTTTCCCAATTCCTCCCGCACCCCACACTCCGATGATGCAATTAGCCTCCAAATATATGAGATTTTGTACTTTATGCTATTTTTTTTTAGTAAACAACTTCAATATATTACTTTATAATCTATTTCAAATGTTCATACGACATAAATGTATTCGTGAAGTTAAAAATTTAATATTAAAGGATAAAAAATTAGATGTGCCGTCATTTAATTTTGATTTTAGAATCTGTTGTATAATTTCTTAAATTACCTGAGTGGTTCTGCAAGTGAAGATTTCTATTTGACTAGAGTATTATATCACCAAAAGAGTTAATTATTGAACAGAAATTTACTTCATAATTAAAGTACACCAATAAAAAAGAGTTGGTATCAATGAAAAAAAAATTATGACATGAGAGATTAGTACACTTGACTTGAACACAAGTGTCAAATAAACCATGAAGAGAAAACAAATAAATAATTAGCCATCTTTATAATTCTATACACAAAACAAAGAGGAAAGTGTAGGTCAAAAAGACCACAGATTACAGAAATATGATCACCAGTCATCTTTCCCCGTCCGTTGTATGACATTTCTGTTCACTTTTCTCCATTCTTTACACACCTTATCTCAGAATCTCCCATCACATTTAACTCTATGTGTGTGTCGTACCTAGCTAGAATCTAGCAACATCTTTGGACTACATACCATCCTAAATTACCCCTGCATTTATACAGTTTGCTATTGGAAGTTACTCGCTTTAGAAAACATGAATTTCTTATCTTTAATCTATCACTTGGTTACTTTAAGTTATTTTTAGTTTATTGCACATAGAGTTGCTTACATTTTGAAAAATGTTGTTCTAAGCTTTTAACAATTATTTACTTGGTGCTCACTTTGTGACTGCGCTCTTCATTGAAAAATGTGGAAAAAATATATCTGAAATACCTGCTACGACAATCGCACTAAGGCATCAAACAATGACACAGTGGTTTACCTGAATTACTCACCAAATCAATTAAGATCCTGACACACTTTCTACAAATTTTTAAGATCCTAGATGAAACATTCAGTATCTTTTAATTTATAGCTCGCTAATTTCTATTTTAACACTCAGTTTTAGACTTCTTTAGTTGAAGATTGGTGTTTACTTGGTTTTTGAAAGTATTTCAAAACGCCTCCCTGTTATGTGTTTCGGGATAGCAAAGGTTGACTACTAAGCTAGTTATTGTATCTCCAACACAATTAAAATGATAGATCAAGAAAGGCTTTGGATTTTCAAGCTCCCAAATGGAGTTATGTGTCATTATTTATTGTGAAGAAACTAGAAATTGCTCCCTCGCGAAGGGGTAGAACATAAATTAGCCGCCAAAGTTGGAAAGAGATTGTCAAGGAATAAGAAAGCGCAAGAATTAGCTCTGCAACATTTACTTAAATTGTAAGTTCTTGAAATCTTTTGGATATTTTTCATCTTAAATATCAGTAGATTTTCTTAAATATTTGTTTAAGGTTCTTCATTCCTCCAACTGGTCATGGTTTACTGTGTTTATGTGATTACACCTTGTTGTTATTGTTACAGTTCCTTACATATATGCTCCGCATTATTTTGTTAAAAGCGTAGATAGGTAATGGAATTGTTCTACATCACTGTAGTGTAAGAGTAAGTATGCTAACCAAAAGGGCACTATGCGTAATTGCATCAGGGGCGTAATAATAAGAATTTCTATTATTTACGATCAATGTCATAACCTATAAAATATTCTCATTATTGAAGGGTAATATGGTCATTATACAGTACTAAATTTTTAGCAAACAACATGCACCTCTTACATTTTCCTTCCAGAACGTTCTCTCTCTTCCTTTCATGTTGCAATTGAGAGATGACTCAAGAAAAAGAATTGGCAAATTGATTGGATCTTTCCTAAACCTTCTCTTTCTAGACCTAATATGTGATTTATCTTATTCATAGACTTCTCTTGTGATGCTAATAAAGCAGGAATGGATGGTGTAAATGATTTAATGGTCGGTATATATAATCAATTTATACTTAAATATAATAGAAATTTGTAACATAGGTAGCTTTATGAACTTTTTAAAAAATAAAAATGATATCTAGAAGGATTGTAACATGCCATATTTTACAATTCTTAAGAGTAAGCATATGGTAAAATATGCTTTTGATAAATTGTTTTTTCGTTGAAGAATATATATATAAAATAAAATTGTCACCGCATAATGAATCTTTCTGATTGATGTAAAAATGGGCTCGAGAGGGATTGTAACCTATCATATATTTTTATTTGTTCAAAAGAGTAACTTATGACTTTGTTAGAAGTCATCTAACTACTACCAAAATATTTTTCTCTATGANTGTGGCTTGTCATGTCACTAAAAAATTGGGGTGTTAACTCTTGAGGGTATTTGTGTTCTCCTGGGATAACTGCGGGGGTAATTTTGATCCCAAAATGTAATGGAGGTATAAATGGTTTATTTCGCATAGTTCAGGGAAAATTTTGACCCTTTTCCGTATATATATATATATATATATATATATATATATATATATAAAATAAAATTGTCACCGCATAATGAATCTTTTTTATTGAGGTAAAAATGGGCTCGAAGGGATTGTAACCTATCATATATTTTTATTTGTTCAAAAGAGTAACTTATGACTTTGTTAGAAGTCATCTAACTACTACCAAAATATTTTTCTCTATGAAAACAATTAAATATCTGGATAAATATATAATGACATCTTATCGTTTTTTATAACCGCGCGAAGCGCTGATCATGAGTTCACTAGTTCTACTATAATTGGACTTTTTGTATCACTGTAAAAAAAAAATTGATCATGTATATTTGATTTTCAATCCATTAAAATATACATTTTTTCGTTTTTAATATATTTAGGGAAAATATAATGGATTGCAAAAATATTTAAGAAGCAAATATATAAAAGTAAAGAACTATGGTTAGGACTTTGCTTTAATCAATTAAACATCAACCATTAATTATAAACTATGACATGTGTCTGCAATCCAAACTAGAACTTGTAAAAATGGAGAGAAGAGAAATGGAGAGGAGCCGGATACAAATATGAAGTGGTTAGTAAATTCTTCACTGTGGCACTTCCGCTTGGTAAAACAATTACTTTACAATATTAAAGATACCATTTTCGTATAACTTTAACAACCTAAAGAAGAAATTAGATGAGAGAAAAAGGAAATTCATGAGAAACTAATTAGTTTATGAAAGAACCATAACATGTAAAAGGGTATTGTTGGGATTCGGGTGGGTATGGATAAAATGGAAGGGATGTTTAAAATTGAGCTCTAGCAAAGACACTTTTTTTTTTAAAAAAAAGACAAGAATTAACCTTTTTTCTTAAAGTTTGCATAAATGACATATTATAGTCTATTATATTAGTCTAGACTAGAAAGAATGAACTAGTTCACATTCGCTCGTAAATATGAGAGAATACTGTACAATATTTCAACTTTTAATTGTACGAAGAATTTTTCACTAAGCTAACGTATCAGAACAAATTTTCTTTACATTGTCAATACATATAACTAACACTTACCTTTTGCTACATTCCTTTGAAATGATTCTCTCAAGTACCATATTATTGGCTTGAGTTCAAAAAGGTATATAACAAAAGAGATATAAGATCATCGTGGCAGGAGAATACAGATAAACTGAAAATTAACATTCACACTTCACTCGTATACTGACTCCATTTCATGAAATCATCTTCATCGTCATACTCCTTAACTGGATTCTCCATTTCCGGAACATCTTGCTCCACTGTTTCAACTTCTTTTTCCTCAACATGTTCAGACTTTGCTTCTTCCTCCTGTGCAAAATAATCATGCAGAATCAGGAAATCGGAAAGAAAAAAGAAGACAGTTTCTCGAGGTCAACCCTGATAATAGTCTACTCAAACCACGTAGGCCACATTCCTCCTTAATTTCTCCAGCCAGGTAATAACACAAAAAACATCATAATGACATGTGCATTAGTTTTTTTTTTTTTTTTGATAACCAAGAAATCCGTCTGTGATCCGCCCTTTGGACCAATCACAGCCTTCTAAACTCGGTGGATAATGGGCCCGCCCCTCTACCCTTCTCCACTTAAATACCAGGCTTCGCTTTGCATGGTGTGGGGCTTGAACCTGCGACCTAAGCCACAAATCCTCCACCTTTTGCCACTTGAGCCAGGCCTTGGGGGCAACATGTGCATTAGTATAATGATGCATTATGCAGATATAACATTATAGAAAAGAAACATAATAGATAAGGGCCTGCACCCCCCCCCCCCCTGCACAGAGGAAGATATACAAGAAAGCTGATGAGAAGAGAAGATTCATACATAGATCTCCCGAGTCCCCATTTCCTCCTCCCCAGTCAAGTCAATTGACTCGTCTTTATCAGCGTACTGCAATTCCTCAGCTTCAATTTGCTTTAAACGCTCGATTACTCGTTCGAAGTGGGAATGATCTGCAACAAGTATAGTATCATGTAAAACCTCTATAGAAGACTTCAAAAAAAATGTGACACATTTTACTAAAAAAGGCTCTCTTCTTCAGGTCAATGATCCTTTTTCCCTCTGTGATGGTCTGATGACAAAGAGGGAAAATTTAAGTGATGCATGCTTGTCATGCTGATGAAACATTACTCTTCATTGGATGAAAAAGAAATTTTGCATTTATACAATGCATCCCCAAACTCTATTTTACGCCCATTTAAAACGAAATGTTATCATAACAATGAGTCTTGGCAAAAGAAATAGATGTGAGTGCAGCAGAGAAAGTTGAACAACATTTACCTTTCGAACGATTTGTTAGAGCATCATGAAGCCTAAATGGATTTTGCCGCTCTTCTTTCTTGTATTTTAGCTTTAGTTGTCTACGTGTCCGGCCAGGAAAAAGTTGTTGTATAAGGGATAAATCTGTCCCAAACTGCTGCACAGCCTGAAGACAAGTTTGTTTAAATGTTTAAGAGAATACCAAGGAAAAAGAACAAAAGAGTATGGAGTGCATCACAGTACCATTCATGCCAATCACATAAAGCATCTTTATCCATTAGCTCTATTTGGTGTCATGACATCATCAAGTAAACAGTAATATAATCTTTTTTCAAATACCTGAATACTCGTTGCATCTGGGGTCTGCTCCCCTACTCTTCACATAAAACTTAACAATTATAATATAAAAGGGAATTTATCCCATATGTTTCGGTATGGATACCTAAGGTAGTGGGGTAAGGTCTGGGACTTTGGGTACACTCTACCCTCCCCACACCCCACTTGTGGGACCTCAATGGGTATGTCGTTGTTATGGGTGCCTTTGAATCCCACAATTCACTTGGATAAGTATATTCATGTAATATTTGAAAAGGACCTTATCTCAAATAGAGAAAACAAAGCAACAGTTATAAATAAATAACTACCAACAAGCATGTCCTACAGGAGTCTTTCACTGCTATCTCATAGGAAGGTCTCAACAATTGAAGCAAATTTGATTTAAATAGAATTGACAGATCTATGAAAGGAGTCCACAAACTTTGATATAGAATGCGTAGGTGAATCTGCTAATAACTTGAGCACTTTATAAGTTGCACTTGTAAGGATCCCCTATTTAAAACTTATTTTTCTTGATCAAATTACAATTATCTCCCTATTTTACTAGTGCATTTTTCAGTAGGCTACAAATGAAAGGGGTGTACCTCATAGAAAAGTTCTGTGTCCTGTTTTGACCACCTTGTGCTGGGGGTTTTGTCCATGTAAGTCTGATAATTGAAGTAGGCAGAAGTATCTTCAGCCATAGTACTTTTACTATGATCATCAGCTTCCCCATCTTCATCTGAAGCATAGGTCTCATCCTCATCATAATTAGAAACAGATGCACCAGCACTGCACAAGCACAAGTCATGAAGAAACTGTGACTTGAAAAGGAAAGGATCTCGTCCCGAAGGCAAAAATACATGCAACACCATCCAGCACAAGTAAAAATGTGCACTTTGACACAAAAAAAACAACTGATAACAAAGCTATTCCAGCATGCATCAAACTTCTAAGATCTCTTGTCCTGATAATTTTACCTTCCGGAAATACAATTTAAGTGTCCAAAATTGAATTAGCGTACTTTAATTATTTCTCATATTAGATATGACAATTATACATCTCAAACCATGTCAAAGATCACCTAGTATGACCTCCTAATATCTATATTGGCTTGAAGGAGCACAAATTATATAACATATTTAAGCATGAAGTATTTACTAATGGCTATGACTAACGAAAATAGCTTCTCATAACAGACCCCATAGGACCATTATAAATTGGTCAAGAGAAACATTAAAGAAGAATTGATATGAGAGTGGTTGGACTGGTAATTAGAACAGTTCTAAAAGTAAAGAAAATAATGAAGCTGTAGACAATATAAGAAAGACCAGTGATGCTCTTAAACAGTTAGAAGCATACGTTATGAATAGAAAATAGAATGTGTCGAGCCAATAATAACCTATACACATCATCTACATTTTCACTATCAACAAGAACAGATTTATTAAACTATGGAGTAAACAGAGAAACACTAAGCAAATGGTTAAACACGGGTTAGTATTTTTTTTTCAAAAATAAAGCAAAAGGCAAATGTAGATTATTATATTTTATTTAATTGTATATAAGCTTCTGATACCTCTGATCTGTAGTAGTAGGTATTTGTGACACTGCTGCGTCTTTTTTCTGCAAGTAAGGATGGCAAGCAATGAAACAAGAGAATCAAGGATGACTGTCAAATAACAAAATTTATCATTTTAAGTTTTCCTTGTTTTAAAAGGTTGATGGCAAACAAGAGAAAAATAAAGAAGAAACATACCGCCAACCGCTCTTTGTGCTCAGCTAATAAAATTAGATCCTTAATAGGCACCTTTGAATAGTCAATCTCATCCATGGGAGCCTCAAGCAAAGCCTTGTCCACTGTAAACAAGGAAGTTCCTGGTCAACAAACAATCATAACCATAACTAACCCAAACGGAAGCAATATCCACTAGGTTTACCTGTTCTCCTCTTTTGACGAGTGGAATGAGAAAACTTTTTAGGCTTCTTGTTGGCTGCCTGATCAGAAGCTTCAGCAGTCTTTTTACTCTTCCTAACTAGTTTTCCTTCCTTAGTAACTGTTTTCTTGGACTTCTTCTGTACCTTTTTCCCTTGTGAGTCATTTTCCACCAAAAACTCCTCACCATTCCCAATTGTAACAGAATCATTAGGCTGTTCAGGCACATATTCCCCATCACCAACTACGTCTTCATCAGACTCATCTACTAGTCTAGATGCATTCACGGACTTTCTTCTACTCCTTAATGATCTACTCTCTCCGTTCTCTTCACTAATTGCAGAAAGTTCAGATGCAGCGAATTTTTGTTTTTTAGTCTTAGCCCTCTGAGGTACCTAAAAAGACAGTTGCAAGTGGGTTAAGAAGAGGAACAAAGGACTCCAACGAGGCAAGCCATTGCAGAAATTAGAGAAATAACTGAAAGAATTCGAAAAACAAGTTAAGGATTTACAGGTTCCTCAGGCATTTGAGAAGTAGCCTCAGAGTGTTTTGCTGGGATGTCAGCATCTGGAAGAGAAGCCTCTGCAACATATTCTTCATGAACTGGAAATTCATGTGCAGATTCTGTAATAATATTATTATCAAATCCTCTGACTGAGAAGTCAAGGACATCAGCAGCAGGTAATCCAAGTTCCTTCCCATTATCCACAAAATCCATTTCAGAATGAACAGAGTGTGAATCTGGCAGACATGACACAGACTGTCCTACATCTAAATCAGGAATGATTGTATCATATCTCTCTCTGTATACTTGTAACTTGGGCTTGGGTTGGAATCTTCTACTCTGCCCTGAATAAAGATAAGAAATTTAGAAGGAGCACAGGATATAACCAGGTACTAGTGTAGGAACCTAAAAATTCAGTCATACCAGATATAGTAGTGACCCCAAGGATATCAGCTTCCAAGGAAGAGTAGGTGTCCATTTCCTGCAACCAACAAAGCTAGACTTTTCGTAAGTGTGCCAAGGAATTTAAGTGGCAATGTTTCTTCTCTACTCAGAGTAGAAAGGAGGGAAGGACATGAATTTGACCATCTGACAACTTCCACTAACAGAAAGAACACTTGCTTGGAATGTTAATGGATCTTGGCCTGCTGCAACTTCATCAGATTGAAGATTGGAAGCACTACGAGCTGAACCATCAACTGAAGAAACTGGAATTAAAAGCTGTTCTTGTCGCTTCTCTGCACCAGCAGCATGAGCAGCAGATGGATCTGTAGCAGGACTAGAACTCTCAGAATTATATGCAGCACAGAATTTTAATAATTTAATCTATAATTGGCCAATTATTCAAAAGAAAGGAACCCTTTTGCAGCATCCAAAATCAAGTACTAATTAATAGAAATTATGAAGGAAAATTCAGCAATAAGTGAACAGAAGAAGATTAGTTGTGACCTATGCCGCTTGAGTGAGGAAGTAAATCATCAAATGAATCCAAACCTATATATATGTCTGCATTCTGAAAACTGAAGAAATTTAGTAAGGATACAAAAGGTTTGTTAACGTGATCAAGATATGGATAAGAAAATATCACCTCTCCCTCAGATTTCTCAAAGCAAGATTTCCAATTTTCATTGGTATCAGTTATTACCATACTTGCATCTAGACTTGAACCAACTGATGGAACCAAAGTATCTGCAGCAAGAGGATGCACCAAGGAAGGTTCTGCCAACACAGAGCTTTGTTCATCGCCTGCTTACATTTAACAACAGAAAATCATTCTTGAAGAAGTCTTACAGCATCAATGAAGAACAATATTAGACTATCGATGGCATATGTTATATGACATTTCAAAAGCTAAAAAAATATAGAACCAACTTTGTCTATGATGCAAATTCTTATTGCACACAAGAAGCAAAAGGTGTTTTGAAGGACCAAGGAACTCAATTCTGAAGATTAAATCTGTTTTGTTTTCGCTGATTTGATCTAGGTGCAGATTGGAATGGACGGATGAGAGTGAAAAGCTGCTACAATTCCAAGAATCTTTCGTATAAATAGGCGGGTATTGTTATTTTATTTTTTGTTGCTAATTTAGCTCCCTTTTATTATGAAACAGCAGTTTCTTAGTGCTAGATTTTGACATCAATAATACTCGCCTCTACATAAATTATGCACAAAAGCACTCAACAGCTTTGATGACCCTCAGGGCCTCAACAGTTAATATGCGATCAAGTTTTGCAGCAATAAAATATTCTGGAAAAGAAAATAACAATAACATAAAGGCAAGAAAGCTAACAATTTTGAGAATTCTTTGTCTCTTAAGAGCTTCAGAGGAATCAGTTGCTACAGTATCACCAGTGGGTTTTGACGTCAAAGAAGAGGATGCAACAGCTGGAGCTTTCATTAATTTGTAAAGATCTTTTATCCTAAGTTCCTAAATTAAATCATAATACGACAGTTTCATTTTATTTATTTTTATGTATGCGTAGTTTTTGATTTCAAAAGGTGTCCCAATCATTTTATCATTAAACTTGCAAAATATGTTGAATTGATGATAAATATTAGTTGTAATTCATTTGAATTTTTGAAGAAATAAAAGTCAACTCTGTAGTTTTACCAAAAATATATTTCATCCATTTCATCTTGTGCACTCTCCAGTTATACATTATGTACTTACAGTCTACGGAAGTGTATTTTGACAAGTAACTGATAATAGATTCAACATATAAAAGCGTGATAATTCAAATATTCACTAAAATGATATATTGTGTGTGTTTTGAAATGCTAAAAGTGTTATTTTTACCCCACTTATGAAAGAAAATTAGTGTTTCTAAGGATAACAGAAACTAATTTCAGAGCTTGAGCTTGTTTGGCCAAACTGGTTGTGAAGAAAATCTATTTGTGGAACCAACCACAAGCGCTTGGGCACTAAAACTTGAAAAAACAAGACCATATATGAGGAATCTGCTCAAGTCCATAGTATTCAAATATGATTATCCAGAAAACATTTACTCAAATGAATTGAGGTAGGCAGTATTGACTAGAAAGCAAATTGCACCACAGGTTACATAAATATATATATATCCCAGCTAAACCACATTGTTGCATGACTAACTCGCAACAGCAATGATTCTGTAGGAAAACAAATCTGCTTCATTTTTCGCATTCCTATCTATGTAAAATGAATGCCTCTCATAAAATATTTTTTCCTAAAGAATTACAACATCTAAACCCATCCTATGAATCCAGAACAACCAGCAAATCTTTTTTTTTGAAGCAGAACTTTGTTCAATTAAACAATTTCCTACAATTCAGAGAGCATTGCATCTACATCATGTATAAGAACCAGGTTTCACCAAAAAGCTAGCAAATAAATACATTTGTGTTTAAGGCCAAGTATATTTCTTCTTTTGCCTTAAAAATTCTGCTATTTCTTTCAAGCCAACTGTCCACCAAATGGCCTGAGAAATAGTATTCCAAGTTTTTTGGAATTTCTTCTTGAGACCCTCGCTGTTTCAACTATTCAGTAGATCAATCTGGAGTTTGGCATAGTCTAATATATGCCAAGTAGTGCAAAATACATACCCAAAAATGAATTGGAGCTAACACTTCATGATGTCATTTAATGAAATTCCTTATCTCACAAAAAAATGTTTCAGTGTGCTAACTGCTAACCCTTCCCTGTGCTTCTCGAAACAAACTAAAAGGGGCACTTAAGCATTCCAAATTTAAGGGTCATTTGGCATGTGAATTACATTTAGAGAGAAGAAATTTTAACTGAAAAAAACTTGAATATGCAGCTAGCTAAATAAGGAGCAGCAACAAGGATTGCCAAAAGATAACAAGTATAAAAATCATTAGTTAGAGCTGAGTTTTCTTTTCTATTTTTCTTCTAACTTGAGGTCAGTGTCAGTCAATCTATATCATCTGCTATAGACTTAGAAAATAACAAGTCTGTTCTTTCCTTTTTATTTTGATAGGCATCAAACTGTTCAATTTCTTAGTGGTACCAACCAAAACAGCTGGTTTACCACTTTCACTTCCATAACGATGGGAACTCAAGACAGAATGGGGAGCTAAAAGAGCTAATGACAGATTAAACAATGGTGATTAGGAGGATTATTTTCACCAAGTCCAGCACCTTTTGAGATCCAACAAGGCAAGGAACCTTCTGAAAATACTGTCCAGTTTGTCGAAAAGGGAATCATTAGCAAGGCCATTGTGGGCAACAAGCTCACAATGCAAGTTGCAGATGAAAAGAGACTATCCAAGTCAGGACAAAGAGCCAGGAAATACTACTGGGGACATAACAGAATTTATGGTGCAACTTCTTAGGATTTGAATCAAAAAGAAGAAGAAAAACAAATGGAGCATTATTGTGTATGAAGTTCCAGAAGGAAATGTGAAAAACTTGGAGGGAAAATTGTTTGTGGGGAAGAGCTCTACTTCGAGTGATTGCAGAGAATTTGGTAGGTTCTGGTAGCATTTTACTGGTAGCCAAAGCAAAGAAGACAAATCACTTTGTCGTAGATCTTTCTTGAAACTCTAAGATGTGGCTTGCCTACTAGNCAGCACCTTTTGAGATCCAACAAGGCAAGGAACCTTCTGAAAATACTGTCCAGTTTGTCGAAAAGGGAATCATTAGCAAGGCCATTGTGGGCAACAAGCTCACAATGCAAGTTGCAGATGAAAAGAGACTATCCAAGTCAGGACAAAGAGCCAGGAAATACTACTGGGGACATAACAGAATTTATGGTGCAACTTCTTAGGATTTGAATCAAAAAGAAGAAGAAAAACACACGGAGCATTATTGCGTATGAAGTTCCAGAAGGAAATGTGAAAAACTTGGAGGGAAAATTGTTTGTGGGGAAGAGCTCTACTTCGAGTGATTGCAGAGAATTTGGTAGGTTCTGGTAGCATTTTACTGGTAGCCAAAGCAAAGAAGACAAATCACTTTGTCGTAGATCTTTCTTGAAACTCTAAGATGTGGCTTGCCTACTAGAGTAAGATAAATACAATTGCCAGACTGGAGGCTAGTACCACCAGTGTCAACTTCAGTTCTTGCAATTTGAAACCAAAGGATTTTAAGAGTTGCTCAATTGTATACTAATTGGATACAGAATACAGTTCGCACTTGGCACAAAGACGGAGGGGACTTCTCAAGAAATCAAATCAGGAGCAATGTGATCCAAGGTTTAATATATCCTAGATTTCAATTAAGAAAAGATCAAATTTTTACCACAGATTGGTGATGTGTTGCTCCAAGATTATTTTTTTTGTAAAATGTGAACAGAGGATTATAAAAAGGACCAATTGTAAGAAGGGATTTAAGGCAGCTAAGGTAAATGCTTAGCTGTCAGGATCAGATATCTTCTTATATTAGGTTTCTGTAGATTAAGGCTAAAGTTTGATACATTTACACTTTCACTCCTTATATTCCAATAAAAAACTAATACTTCGGCAGGGGACTCCCTTATTGGCACAAGAACTTGAGCATTGTTCAAAAAGAAGAGATAAAGAAAGGAACTATAAAATCGAGAGTTAACAAAGCCAAGTGGGTATAGTATTAAAACTCAGCAAACACTGCAGCAATCTTACAACTTAGACTAAACATGCCTTTAACTGCTAAGGAAATATTGTTTACTACAAGGAGAGAATCAATGTAGACGAACACTAACTAGATCTCTCTCCTTTTTAACACTTGAATCTCCAACTGAGGTAGGCACAGTTATTCAATACATTATACATGAATTCCACACTCAAAGCCATCCTAGAGAAGACTTCAATGGACATTCCAAATGAAGAAATTTTTATAAAATGGTCCAGTTTCAAAACCCTTCTATAACTTGTGTGGTGCTGTGATTTATCTTTTCAAATACACACCAAAAAGACCATGGCATAACTACCTAAATCAGGTCCTACGACAAGACGGGTTGCTCACATGGTAATCACCCTCCACCCCCAGCCCTAAGGTTGGGTTTGAGTCACCAACGGAGAAAAAAGGTGTGAGAGCTTCTGGACAGGGTTAAAAAAATCAGGTCATACATCCCTTAAAGTTTTCTTAAACATCCCTAGTCGTATTCTGCAATTTGTACTTCATAAACACTAGATATCCACCCAACTTTCCTAACTAGTGACACCCAAAAGCCAAATTTTCCACATTACACATCTTAATGAAATTTGCCTATCTTTTTTTCTAATTAAAACAACTCTTTACAACCAGAGCTGCTATAGAAATGAACTTATCGCGCTACTGGTAAAATATTTGTCGTCAATTATCAATATTTACTTGCAAGGTATAAATTAAACTTGCTATCAATTATACTCCTTCTCATGTAAACCCTCTTTCTACTTTCACAAAAAGTCCAAAATTTTCCGTACATTTTTTTTTTTGATGACAAGGAAAACCCGCAGCCGCTACCCTTTGGGTGTGCACAGGGTAAAAACCCCGCTCCTATGCAATAGCTCGCAAACCACATAGGAGAGGTAACCCACACTAGGCAAGCCTGATGTGACGAGCTCGACCCAGAAGGCAAACCCCTTGCTTTAGCTGGCAAGGGGTTTCGAACTTGAGACCTCCAACATGGAAGTCCCAAGCCCAAACCACTGGGCCACCCCGAAGGGTAATTTTCCATACATTTTCTTAAAAACATAAACCAAGAAGTTCAACTAATTTACTTATCAATAGAATAACACAAACCCATCGATGAGTTCAACAAAAAATACATTAAAAAAATCAAGAAAATACCAAGAAATTGGGGAAAGGGAGAGGGTTTATATTGATCAACCCATCGGTAATAACAAAAAAAAACGCCATTTGAAGAGATAGAAAGATACCTGAGATGTGAGATCTAAAGAGAAGCGCAATGAAAAGAATCGAGAGGTTTTTTCCTCTTTATGTAGTTGAAGAGTGAAGCTAGTCTTTTTGCACAAGTTTTTTATACGGGTCAGGTCGCGTGTCCGTTGAGGCCTTAAAGCAGGAATTGCGTCTGGTAGCCAGTTTCACCCTACTATTTAAGTTATATTAGGCAGGTATTGTTATTTTATTTTTTGTTGCTAATTTAGGTCCCTTTTATTATGAAACAGCACTAAGAGATTTTGACATCAATAATACTTGCCTCTTCATAAATTATGCACAAAAGCACTCAACAGTTTTGATGACCCTCAGGGCCTCAACAGTTAATATGCGATCAAGTTTTGCACCAATAAAATATTCTGGAAAAGAAAAATAACAATAACATAAAGGCAAGAAAGCTAACAATTTTGAGAATTCTTTCCACTCTTAAGAGCTGAAGAGGAATCAGTTGCTACAGTATCACCAGTGGGTTTTGACGTCAAAGAAGAGGATGCAACAGCTGGACCTTTCTTCAACGGGCGGGGCTTGGCCTTGGGTTGAAACTTGCCACCAGCCTTGACTGCATTAAATAACAATATTAAGCTTAACCTTGAAAGAATGAAAATAACTTTCATCGCAAATTTAAAAGAAAAAACATTTTCTCCCTCCTTACCAGTCTTTGAAGCACCACCAGCAAAAATATCATCTAAAAGGTCCATGAGCACACTTTCAACACTGAAAAGAACAATAACTGATAAGACAAATTATAACCACTAAAATCAGTTTTAAAGAGTACGTGATTATATGTTTAGTATATTTTCAAGGCAAAATATATACGCAGACACTAAAGCCATGGTTTCTCATCTTTAGTGGGAGTGCACATTGAATTAGGAGAAAGATAAAGTCTAGGGTCTGCGTTTTTTCTATCTTCAATCTGTACATCATCAATTCATTATAATTCAGATTTCAATGTCAATGTCAAACAGCTCCATAAGCAGAATCTACAAATTTCTACAAAATCTTAGTCTGTAAACTCAAAATCAGAATGTCCTGGAAGTTTTGAAGACAAAGATAGATTGTTTGCAAGGAAAGCCTAATAAATTTCACCAGTGCTTTCCCTTTTCCATGAAAATACCATGAGGCGTAAAAACCAATCGGTGGAACTCGATCAACTTACAGCTACTGGTGGCGCGAGATACGGCGGGGGAAGTGGAACAGCGGTGACGGTGTTAGACCGTCGGCCGTTTGGTTTCCGAGTGTGTGTTTGTTGAGATGATGCACCGGCAGAAATCGCCGGCCGATGAGAGGAAATAGGGGAAAGTAAAACCAGAGGGAAAAGCATCTAAAAATTAGGGCTAAATAGTGAATTTTGGGCAGTTGTAAAAACTTTGTCACAAAACACGGATTTCCTTTTTTTTATTAGTACTATTTTGATTTATTTATGACAAAAAAAATCATCTAATTTGTTACTCAAGGAATTAACAATTTGATTTATTTGCCTTTTACTAAATTACTTTGTTTTCATTAATTTTGTAAAGATCGTTAAACCTAAGTTCCTAAAATAAATCATAATACGACAGTTTCATTTTATTTATTTTTACGTATGCATAGTTTTAAATTTCAAAAGATGTTCCAATCATTTTATCATTAAACTTGCCAAATATGTTGAATTGACGATAAATATTAGTTGTAATTCATTTGAATTTTTGAAGAAATAAAAGTCAACTCCGTAGTTTTACCAAAAAATATTTCATCCACTTCATCTTGAGCACTCTCCGTATTTTGACAAGTAACTGAGTAGTAGTTTTTTTTTAACATATAAAAGCGTGATAATTCAATTATTCACAAAAATGATATATTGGGTGTGATTTGAAATGCTAAAAGTGTGTTCTTTTTATTAAAAAAAAGTGAGTATTTTTTATCCCACTTTTAAAAGAAAATAAGTGTTTCTTAGGATAATAATAGAACTAATTTCAGAGCTTGAGCTTGTTTGCCTGACTGGTTGTGAACAAAATCTATTTGTGGAACCAACCACTAGTGCTTGGGCACTAAAACTTAAAAAATAAGACCATATATGAGGAATTTGCTGAAGTCCATAGCATTCAAATATGATTATCCAGCAAAAATTTACTCAAATGAATTGAGGTAGGCAGTATTGACTAGAAAGCAAATTGTACCACAGGTTACATAAATATATATATATATCCCAGTTAAACCACATTGTTGCAGGACTAACTCGCAACGGCAATGATTCTGTAGGAAAACAAATCTGCTTCATTTTTCACATTCCTATCTATGTAAAATGAATGCCTCTCATAAAATATTTTTTCCTAAAGAATTACAACATCTAAACCCATCCTATGAATCCAGAACCAGCAAATCTTTTTTTTGAAGCAGAACTTTGTTCAGTTAAACAATTTCCTACAATTCAGAGAGCACCCTGCCAACCAGAGCAAAAAGGGTCAGGTCTAGAAAGGCATGCGCCCTGCAAGTCTGCTTTCTGATATTCTTCTGTCTATTGCCGCATCTATTGAGGTCATCTGAAAAAAGAAAACACAGACAGATAATTTTAGGATAGAAGCGTGAACAAGTTAGGTAATCAGCACAAATGTATGAATCAAAATCATAGCCTGCTTCAATGACAATAGATTCTGAACTTGGCAAAAGAATCTGACCTGGGCCAAATTTGAACCACTTTTCGACCATAAATATCTATAAACAATCATAGTAATTTGCAAACATCTGTTGGGTCTATGCTTTGCTCACACAGCCCAACTCTTTCAAGGTCAAGTAAAGAGAACATGGAAATATCCAAGAACTAATACATGCACTCTGCTGAGATCCCCCTTGAGTGGATGGCAGCACAGTAATTAGAAATGGCATTACTTAACTACCAGCAAAAGATGATGAAGATACATACTTGAATCATTGATGACCACAAAACTGTTGGGATTGCTTGCCAACCGGAGAATGGCCAAAAGAAGATAAAAGAAGCCCATTAATTAATGGGGTTGAAACATACACTAAATTGATTGATTACCAGATACTCATCCAAGAGTATGCTATTTCCAAGAAGATGAAGGAGAATGGGAAGACTTACAAATTTGCTTTACGAATACGAAAGAATAGTAAACAACTGAATCCGAGACATGAAACTAACATCAACCTACAACACAAGTCCCGTATTCATAGGAACAAATACTAGTATTAGGTAATTATAACTTACCTGGCTAGTCTCATCATGCACCTGATACTTTGGTAAGGACATTCTTCTTTCCTCCTGAAAATATTTCACATCAGCACTCAGCATCACAAATTAACTGTAAGACATTAATTACATGAAAACGCAAACACTACTGACCATGGACATGGCCTCATCATCCCAAACTAAGTAGACCTCATTTGTTGCTGGTTGGTTAGCTGGAGCTTTGTTGGTAATAACAGGTGGTGGACCAATTGAGGGCCCACCAGTATTTGGGCCAGAGGCATAAGAATGTGAATTTACCGGTGCTGGGACTGCAGAAAGAGTGAATGAAATGAGAAATGAAGAACCGAAGAACTTCTCCACATTCTAAATGAGCCTTGATTCTTATAAGCATTAGCCACATAGCCAAGATTGACATATAAAAGCATGAATCAAACTCTACTACAGCAAAGCTCATCCAGAAAATCAGGTAAGATAGCTTGCATAGTATAGTATTTAACAGAAAATGCTATATGAGGAAAAAATAGGATGCCCTTTTCCTGTGCTTCCACAAGGATTCAGGTGAGAAAGATAAGAAAAATGGTATGTGTACGAAGCCTGTAGACCACAGCCAACAGCTCCAACGTCAAATTTCATCATTATAAACAAGAATGAAACTAAGAACCCTCTTATCTCATTTTCCAACCCATGGCTTCATAGGGAAGTTTGATGACACCTAGATTAGTCCTCACTATCACACCTCTAAATATTGTACTGGGTTAAAACCAACAAAATAATCTGATACCATGGGCTGCCCATTTTTTTTCCTGATTTCTCACCAAAATATACTAGTATGTACATCAAATGAAGTTTGTACCATCACCTCATCTAAGCGACTAACAAATTTTCCCTCCGAAAGATGTCAAAACTACTTCCCATAGTTTGGAAAGAATCAAGGCCAACTAAAACACACTTCGCATTTTTATTTTTTTTCGTAAGTAAAATATTTATAAAATGTACCATAATGGTTCAGAATAGATTACAGGGCCTAAATTGCACCTCACACTCCAAACATACTACATCTTTTCCCCTGATAAGTAAAAAACCAAATACTTATTCCTCCTATCAAGAGTACTACTATAACACCAAAAATACAAATTCTTGATGCATATGTTTTTAACTCTAGGTATCTGCAGGCGGCAGCCACTTCCCCTCAAAGCACTTTCAAAAACAATAAATGAATACTACTTCTTACTAAAGGATCAAAACAGAGCTGCTTATCCTATCTTAAGGCACAACAGTAAATGGCAATAAGTAACTTCCCAACAGGAGCCATGTTGAAAGTGTCAGACCTTCAACAAAATAGATAAAGACATTACAATTCTAGACCTTAAATACCTGAAGTCTGATAACCAATGGCGGCAGGAGCATTGCTGCCCATGTTTGGGTCAAATAAGCTCTTTGTTTCAGCTGCAGAGCTGAATGGCACACTAGTTGACAGCATCGGCACTGAGAATGGCGAACTTTGGGCAAGGTTGTTGTTATTAGGAACAACAGGAAACAAGGGTTGAGATACAGGAACAGGTGGGGCCGGGAGCCCTGGAGGAGCAACAAGCGTTGGAGGTGCAGTGGCTGGCATTGGAGGCCTCATATTTTGCACAGGAAATAATGGTTGTTGTGGCAGACCCATCAGTGCAGGAGGTGGAACCGAGACAGCAGGATACTGTGAATACCATGGAAGATGGCGAGGGGGAACTGACCAACCAGCAGGAGGCATAGGCAGCGCAGGATTATAGCTACACCAAACAGACGGGATCCATGTAAGAATTTACACACCTATTAGAGCTAGTGATTAGAAGTCTAAAGCGGCTAATAAATTCAACACATGCCCAAAAAACAACAAAATATAGACAAGAAGGTTGACAAGATATAAATGCAAAGGCTAAAATTTTCCCTAACATCCTCTTATTTTAATGATGGCAGTATCTTTTCCAAGTTGTGTGCTACTTGACTAATCCACCAGGTAGCTAATTAACATCCACAAGTGTAGGTGTTACCATACCGGTAAGTCGGTAACCCTGAGTCCCTGACTATCAACAAGAGTTACAAAATATGGATTCATACTAAGCGTTGTAACAGGGATTCGAACATGGAATCTCCAGACTGTTGCTCCTATTCCTCAACAACCCAACTATCCTATGGATACAATTTTTTGCATTACCTATAGGCCAGAACACTATGCCACACCATTACTATAACAAAGTCGGAACTGGGATATTCTGATCATTACTATAATAATGAGCTTGAATCCTTTTTTTGAGGATGGTAACAATTAATCTATATATTCACAATAGGTATACTACATCCAAATATGTAGTTCCCCTTCATAAGTGTTACAAAACTTACACCTTGAACCCCTAGCAGCACTATTTTTTTACAAGTAATCTAAAACATAAAAAATATCTTCATTATTTTGCTTGTTTGACCTTAATGAGCTTCAATCCTTATCTCATATATTCATTATTTTGCTTGTTTGATCAAGTAATACTACTCCTAACATGGGGAATCGTTCAGAAGAAACAGTTGGTAATCCTAGAATAGAGAAATAAAGCATGCAGCATACAAAAAGGGAAGGTTTTTAAAATAAGCTAACTCATGCAACAGCATATGAAAATGAAAGTATCATAAAGTATTCTAGCACAAAGGAACTGAAAAGAACAAGCATTTCTATTAGAAACATACAGTGGTGGCACTGCGCCAAAAGTTGCCCGGGGAGGATATCCTGGAATTGCACCACCAAGATACTGGGACGATGGAATGTCCACTTTGGCAGTTTTCGCTGGGGACTCATCTTCTACAGGAAAATAAAATCCAACAGAGAGACATATTTAGCTTTATGTAGTCATGAAAGTGAGCAGACAGAACAGGCCTATTAGTTTTTGTTTTTTTTTTAAACTGATAAAAACAGGCCTATTAGTGACGGAGGAAAATATCTGCAGAAAGCTGAAAAGGCAATAAGCTCATACTAACTCAAACAAAGAAATGCACTAAAAGCTCAAACACAAAGGTAAAAAGCTTTAAACACCTAAAAGTATGGGTGTGCACTAAGATTAAACCGAAAAACCAAATCGAACCGAATTTATTTGGTTTGATTTTGGATTAATAATATACTTTGTTTGGTTTCAAATTTAGAAAAATAAAAAACCGAAAAAACAAAATAACCGAACTATATATATATATATTTAGGTTTAGAATTAAGTTGGAGTTAACGACTTTTATCCCTTTTTAGTTATTGCCTTCTCATTATGATTTAGATTATATTTTAGGTTTGTACATCTATAATAGGTATACTTTTTAAGTATTATGTTTTAAGTTTTACTTGTGACTTATATTAGAAAGTACATTAAGAAATTCAATATTATTACTTCTCCTTGTATTGTATTTTTTTACAAATTGCAAATATAACTTTGATTATGTTATTAATTATTGGCATAACCGAAACGAAAAAGCCAACCCGAAAAGAGAAAAACCAAATAAGATTTATATTAGATAGTACATTAAGAAATTCAATATTATTACTTCTCCTCGTATTGTATTTTTTTACAAATTGCAAACATAACTTTGATTATGTTATTAATTATTGACATAACCGAACCGAAAAAGCCAACCCGAAAAGAGAAAAACCAAACCAAATTTATTTTTGTTCGGATTCGGTTACACGTTTTCAAAACCAAAGACTGAAAAATCCACAAAACCAATCAGAAAAATCGAATGCACACCCATACTTAAAACCAGTGGACAGAAAATAAGGAATTCAGACATCAATTGCCATTAGTTTAGCAAGATGCAAGGTTGAAAAGCTTTAAAACAAACTTCCAATTTAAGAATGATACAGGGTTCTACAGAGGTGGAGATGCACAGGAGCCCATAATGAAACAGAGACTTAAACCCAATGGCATGGAGATGTTAAGATACAAGCTCCAGATTTCCCTTCGGAGGCATGAGGACATCCGACAAAAATGGGATGGATGATACAAGCTCTAGGCTTTGCTAAATTCAAGCAAAAGCCCTGAACATCTGTAGCATTATTTCCATTTTCAAAACCCTGATTTAAGTTTATAAAACCAAGTTAAGAAAATATTCTTCTTTGATAGCCAAAGAAATCTCCAAGCGCCAGTCACGCATGGTTCAAAACTCGATGGATAATAAGGCTCCCCTCTATGTTGAGGAAACATTCTTTGCCACGAGAATAGCAATTCAACAGTACCAGTAAATCTATGTTGAGGAAACATTCTTTGCCACAAGAATAGCAATTCAACAGTACCAGGACAATGGTATAACAAGAAAGATGCGAAAGCAAAGGTTACTTATTTTCTTGATACAATTCAGCAACCATATGGCTCCTCCATGTCTTCAAAAAGGCAAAATTTAAGCACATCACGTACTGTTCTTACCTTCCTCTCCATAGTGAGCTGCTAAGACATCACTTGGGATTCCTTGCATTCCATATACTTCAATATCAGTAGACTCTCTGCCGGGTTTGGCATTTGGTACCCTGTAACAGCCAAATATGCTAGCTTAATGCATTTATTGCCAAAAAAACAGATAAAAATGCAACAAAAAAAAAAAGTAGAATGAGACATTATCAGCATATTGGATTCCATCCTGCAAATGATCCCTTGGTAATTAGAGCAGGCAAGAAATTATGGCAAGAATGTGGTAAGTGGGTCGGAAAAACAAGGTCAAACTTGCTTTAAAGTTTAAACATCAGAAGCACACATCTACAACATCAACTGCAATTGTCTCCATCCCAAAATAGTTAGGGTCCGCTATATGGATCCCTAACATCTATTCTGCTCCATAGGACCTGTTTTGTTGCAATACTCAATAATTTGACTAGGTATCATATATACGGATAATTTGTTTCCATTGTGTTCTATTCTACCCAAATAAGTATGACATACACAATTCTTTTAGTTGCATCAACAGGTAACAGTATGCTCTTCTACCATAACATTTTAACTTCTGAGACAGAGTAAATGACCTCTTTCCGCAGCTTCACATTAGGCAAATTCTATAAAAATGAAAATATTTCAGGCATAGGCATATTATATCTATATAGTTTTGGGGAGATGTTGCCCTACATTATAAACCAAAAACCTGAACTATTTTAGATGATGCTTTTTTTGGTGAAATAATTTTCTTAATGACAGGGACCTCCCAATGCACATATATTGATCAAGGGACAACATTTTTTATAAAGATGTATCAAGGGATTCATAACAAGAGAATCGAAAATAACAATTTTTTTTCTAGCTTCAAAGTTAGTAGACATGAATTACTTACAGGTTACATGACAAATTTTAAATTTTCTGCATCAGTCACATTATGACTACTTGAAAATAACCATATCATTCTCTAGTATGACCAAATTCTCGAGCTACTTTTAATTCTTTTGTGTCCCAAAATTTTCTCATCAACTAAACTATGTTCTTAAACAGCCTTCAAGGTATCTGCTCAAAGTAGTACATCCACTCACTATGTCACACGCACACCCAATGAATTCCGTGTTCCCCAATCATATCTCATAGAGTTTTCATGGCTTCAACATTTTGTTCCCTTCTGTGGAAGATGGAAACACGTCCACGACAGCACCAACAAAACATACAAAAACCATTCTCAATGCTAAAGGACAAGAAATATATCAACGCAGATGGCTAAAAAGGGCAAATTTAAGAATGTATCTAGAGAATTATCAGCAAAAAGAAATTACTTACTGGCTGACGGTTTCTTTGTGAACCTGGAGAACGTGAATGGCCATGCCGCCAGCAGTAGAAAGCTTCTTATGGCAAACATGGCATTTGAAGTGTTTAGCCTTTTGATGCTGAACCAAAATCTTCTCATCATCGAACTCCCTGTCACAGTAGTAGCACCATACCTTATCGGTTGATCTCTTCTTCTTCTTCCCCATTGATCCCTACAGAAAACCCAAAGTGCTCCTCGCTATAGCAATTGAATCAAATCGGAAGAAATTAATGCGTGCTGATCCGCTAGGGTTCCGAAAGCGATTTGGGATTGAACAGTGGGGTTTTTCTCTCTCTCTGTTCAAGGAAGAGAGTTAGGGTTTCTGAGAAAAACGGGAGAGGGAGGGAGTGGGAGACAATTCCTAATAATAAAAGTTCATAAGTAGATTTTGTATTTTATGGAAAAAGAGCATGGCTACTTATGTGGAGTATTTTTTAAGCTAATAGTAAAATGAGTTTACTATTTTATCCCTTTAATCGATAGGGGACCAAATATATTTACTTACTATATTTTTTAAATATATCAATTTAATATTGATAAATTGAGGTTATAATAAAAAAAAATTGTTATTTCTTGATTTGTTAAAAATAACAAGTAATTATAAAATATTTAACAAATAAATAGGGACGAAGACATTATTTTTTATATTTGTATTTAAATTGGATTCGTGAGGTGAACATAAATATTGAAAAATCAAATAGAATTAAATTAATTCGATTCTTTAGTTCAAAATTTGCAATTTGAATACAATTGGTTTCTTCCGAAAGTGTGATTCTTCAATTTGATGTTTGGTTTAAGAGTTTCAAAACTTCAGTGTAACAAGGAGTCAAACTTTTGAAAATTAAAACTTTGATCATTTATTAATAACCTTGTTTTATAGGCATTTTCAGAGTAAATGGCTAAAAACATTTCTTAACTATACCTCAAACTATATATTTGTATTATTACATTAAACAAAAAAACATCCTTCAACTATCTAAAAAATTGCAAGTTACATCCTTTTATTAACTTTCTATCAAAAAACTAACCACTTCAACTAGAAGCACACGACTTTCCGATAAATGCAAACAATTTTGCCCACTCACTGATCTTCTCTATCAAGTAGTAAACTAGTAATCATATTAAAAGGTATTCTATGGCTAGCATTATTGTACGAATATTAATTAAGGCCTAAAGATTTATAACTTGGGACTTGTTCAAATATAGTTTGTCCTTTTTTTTTTTTTTTTTACTGAGCTTGTTATTATGTTGTTAGCTTTCCTTTCAAGAATTTTATTGATCCCATGCTACTCCGAGTTTGTTTTATTTTCTCATTTTCTAATTGTTACGTTACTCCTCCAACAGCTTTCACCAAATTTCCTATACTCTCAACTAATTTAGTGTGTGTTTTGATGCTAGGAAAAACAATTTTAAAAAATATATTTTAAATTTTTCATATTTAATTGGCCAAAGTTTTTGAAAAATATTTTATCTAAGAAAACAAGTTCTTAAAATATGAGAAAAATGACTTGTTTAATAGACGTAGGAAAANTATTGATCCCATGCTACTCCGAGTTTGTTTTATTTTCTCATTTTCTAGTTGTTACGTTACTCCTCCAACAGCTTTCACCAAACTTCCTATACTCTCAACTAATTTAGTGTGTGTTTTGGTGCTGGGAAAAACAATTTTTAAAAATATATTTTCAATTTTTTCATATTTAATTGGCCAAAGTTTTTGAAAAATATTTTATCTAAGAAAACAAGTTCTTAAAATATGAGAAAAATGACTTGTTTAATAGACGTAGGAAAAAAAGTTCCACAAATGACATTTCAAATTCATTCACAAATCCTTCTAGCAAAGAAAATCCTTCTGACATTTCAATGCATATATTGTTATTTGGTTTTTAATGGATTTATAAAAAAAAATATTGGGTTATTGGTTCGGTTTCTATATTTACTATTGAGTTATTGGGTAAACCGATAACCCAATAAGACGGTAATAATTAACTACTTTACCCTTCCTAAATATTAAATATTAATAATTTAATATATAACTAGACACTATAACTATATCAATGTATTAGTACTCTACCCAATTCACACTAGACCGATTTACTAGTCTTTACCATTTACTCAAAACCTAAAGACTAAAGTAAGGGTTCGCAATTGAAGCTATTTGATTTTAGTTTGTAATTGTAGGTTGTAGCTTTTGCAAGTTTATAAAAGGCTGCAATTTGACGAACATCAGAAATTCCATACTATGTTTTGGCGGTGATATGTAATTATAGCCTTCATACTATATTTTCTCTTATTGATGCAATTTCTTTTTTTTTTTTTTTTTTGTTTCACTATATCAAAGCATTTAGAGAAGTGGAAAGTCATATAATATTTTACAGACATTTTCTTATTGGGTAAACTAAAAATTGACCAAAAATCTATAAAAAATATCTTATTGATTTGTTATTGAGTTATCATATTTAAAAAATGAAAACGGATAAATCGAACCAATAATACATAAAATCAACCAAATCGACTGATGCACACCCCTATTAATAACTAAAAGTTAAACCAATCACATCAAAAATGATTTGTTTTCTTAATTAAAAAAGTTGATGTATTTGGTCGATTCAGAAAACAATCTCTATTTGATTGACGAATCCAGGTAATTAAAAGAAAAATAGTTAATTTACACAAATGTTAGTTATAAGACTCTATTTAAAATTAGTCTTTTACATTGAAAAGTTATAAAAATATAAGTTTTTTGTTTTAAAAATATTATTTTAATAATATTTAATCTAAATCAAATATTTACTTATATATTATTTAATATTACTAACTAAACATCCTATCTTCTAACATTTGTAATAATAAAAATTCGAAGAAAAAATTAATTTACCCATTCATTTTTAAAATAAATACATCTATTCTTCAAAATACTTTCTCGATATATTTACTCCAAACCACTTAAGAGCAGTTTGGTAGGAGATAAATACAATGTTTGGTTGCACAATTCAATTCAAGCACACCTAATACATAGATAACTTGATACATGATATGTGGTCTAATCTAATATCGAGGATGTCTAGGGATTACTTATCCAAGGTTTACTAATCCTTGGATAATGAATCAAATGACTGAATAACCCCTCAATTTTTTTATACATCCTTTAGAATTGGCAAAGATATTCACGCTAATCTGCTCTTTGGAATCGTTTGTCCTGTTTTCATCAAAGTTATACGATTTCGTTTGTATTCAAATTTTAACTGAAAAGGAATTTTCTCTCAAAACTTTTGCTATTGTTTTCATAGCAGTAGTTGGAGCTTGGCCTTCCTTACAGCTTCAAGAAAAAACAGTAGATCTCGTTGGCTACTGCTTTTTCCTGTTTTGTTAAGAGAGGAGGGAGGTAAGCCTGGGTCATGGGTACTTAAAATAATTTCATCTCGTTTATGACGTGAGACTTTCTCAAGTGAATTAAATTTGTTAAGCACTTCACATTCAAGTTTTAAACCACAATAATATATGGTAATTACATTATATATATAACATAATAATTCAAGGGTAAAATTGTTTTTTTTTTTTTTAGAGTTCTAAACCAAACACAAGATTAGATTAGAAATAATGAACCAAATACTTCATAAAAAATAATTCCTGCTACTAGCATTGATAATCCCTAGATTACTAATCTTTGCATTATTAATCTTTGTACCCAACGACCCCTTAAAATTTTCTACATCATTAGAGAGTTTCTTCGGACATTCAAGGGCAGGTCGGTAATTTCCTTCTTTCTCTCTTCCTTCTTTCTCTTCATCTTTTATCTTGCTCTTTGTTATTCTGAAAAACTTTCTTACTTTCCTTTATGTTCCATGGAAAAAAAATAGATTCTTTTTTCTGCCCAATTTCGGAGACGCACGTTTCAGTCCAATTCCTCGTAGATTTGCTCCGACGAACAAAAAGGTACACTCCTCTCTCTGCCTCCTTTGTTTGGTTTGTTGCTTGTTTCCCATTCATTCATTTTCTGGGTTTTCCTTCCAATCGGAAGTTTTCCCTCTCGAATCTACCACAAAAACCCTAACTGGAGGTGTATCTTTTCGCCTTCATTTGCTTGGTTTATGTGTTGTTTAATGTTCTATTTGCTAATTTGAATTGTTACCTTCCGCTTAAACTTAATGTTAATTTGGTTGGTTTGTTGAATCCGGAAATATCTCTTGCACTTTGATTTTGCTTTGGTTTAATCGCTTTGCCTCTTCATTTCAGTATTCCCAATTTGTAATCCTTATAGTAGGCTAGAATTAGTTGTTTTGCTATGTGCCTTTTTCGCACGCCACGTGTTACAACATCCACGGAAAGGGCTCTGCGCTGTGGGTCTAAAATTTTGTCGACTGCTATTCTAGAATGTTACTTTTATACTATGTGAAAAATGTCAGTTTGATTTCTTGGCCAAATTCAAAAAACGAAGGATTTTCTGTTGATTTAGCCGACCACCGAAACTTTAACTCGAGTACTTGTGATATTGGTTTGTGGTTCTAACTACAGTATTACTGATTTTGCTAAAACTATGGAAAGGTACGCGATTACTTGCACTTATGCCTCCGACTCATGTTTACCTCCACCTTTAGATAGTACAAGCTATATGATAGAATTGATGGCCTTGAGGTGTTTGATATAATTGATATAAAGTTATGTTTATGCAATTGTTTTAGAAATAAATATAATTAAGCATTTGATATGTCAAAATTTACCATGTTCACTACGTGTTCGACAATTTGTTCGGAAGGAAAAAAGGAGTAGTCATCAATAATAATAAAATGTTTAAAACATATGAATACTCAAGACTGAACTAACTCACTAACTTTGTCTATCTATGAGACCTCTACTAACTGAACTATTAAACTAGTGCCCTCCAGAGAGTGAAGAGGTCTCATGAAATATATTATGTAATACCCAAACACATTTACTGCCCCATGGGGAGCCCCGAGTAGTTTACCGGACAAATTGAGTTGTGGGGACTATACTTATCAACATCGAAAATTCTCTTCACCAACTAGGCTATGGAAGAGATTACTACAGAGCTATATGCAAGATTGTTTAGTCAATGGGTGTAAATTATCACTACACTTGCAACTGCTATGTGATAGTCGATATGAACTTAGTATATGTGTATTTTAAATTGCTCAATTAATGTATAGTTAGTTGAGGGTGGTATGACTGCCACACCACATCGTACCAGGGGTTAGTGATAGTTTCACGAATCACTTTTACTGTAGTTCTATATATATGCTCTGATGCTTTTGTTTTGCGAGTTTCAGAATGAACACTCTTTGTTTCGATTTTACTTCCTTATGATTAATCCTCTTCTTTAGTCTTCAAATATTGATATATTAGTCATGCGTTGACTGTCCTATCATTACGTACTTCTTGTGCTCAAAGATGTAACATTCTTCACCTTTCTGGTTTGCCTCCTGAAATGTGAAAAATTGTTGGTCGATACTTGAACATAACAGGCTGTGTTATCCTTATAGTTGGTAACACACATCATCTCTTGAGCCCATATGCAATATTGCGAGGTGCTGATAAAGTTGCATTATTACGTACGTGTGATCATATGAATAAATCTGATCGTGTAGTTGAACAGAAAGAACACTTTTCTAAGCAAAGCGAAGAAAACACCTCTCTAAGAGAAAAATATTTTATTAGAAGAGAACAAATTCTATGTGGAAATCAATAGTCCAGAATGTACATAATAGTAAGTTCTTGAATAAACTACTAAGCATCATTAGCAGTTGAAACAAAATATAGACATCTAAATATCAAAATAATATAATCGTGTGAATTGGAGTTTCTTTAAGGATATTGAAGCTCATGGGATTCGGACAAAAGTTAGTAAGTTGTAACAGAATGGTGAATCTATGCTGTCATACTATCAGTTGTAGTTTATTTCAGCAGAGGAGTTTTCTCCCCTCATAGAGGATAGGCAAAGAGACCCAGTATCTTTTTTTTGTTTTTTGTTTTAATGGTGAATGGAGGATCAGAACAAAATGCTGAAAAAAGTTGTACAATTGAGCTGGATTAGGGGTTATTAGGTGGGCAGGGAGGAAAAATAACTGAAGTGGTGTCTCAACTCTCATAAATTATGTTAATGAAACACTGATAATGTGTGTCCAACAGATGGGACAGTTGAAATATTTTAGAGTAATTTAGTTATTTTTACAGCTTGGTGCTTGAAGTGTTAAATGATTTTGTAAAAAATGGTGTTTTAATTCAATATTTGCGATTAGGTGTTCATTTATTGCAACTTTTTCGATTGGAAGAAATATATATAGTTAGTCAAATTCTGCCTAAGTTTCATCACAAGTTCTTGTAAAATTGTTTGTGCCTCTCATTCCTTAGGTTGGATCGATGAGGATTAAATCGGCTCTAAATGCTCTCATTTTCTCTCTCCTCTCCATGCTCGTGTACGAAGGNTCATCACAAGTTCATGTAATAACAACGGTGACAACAGTAAAAGAAGAAATGTATATAGTTTGTCAAATTCTGCCTAAGTTTCATGACAAGTTCTTGTAAAATTGTTGAAGCATGAAAGCATTTGGTGTAGATTCCAAAGGCTTAACAGTGCCTCTCATTCCTTAGGTTGGATCGATGAGGATTAAATCGGCTCTAAATGCTCTCATTTTCCCTCTCCTCTCCATGCTCGTGTACAAAGGCATTGTCAAAACCATTTTGTAGCCTTTCATTGCTGCCATAAATGCTATATTAATCCCCATATTTCCTGATGTTTGCTCAATCAACGTCCTCTAATTATAAATAATAATCAACAAGCATGTCAGAGATCAAAATAACTGTGTACTCAATCTGTCGCCATTGTTTTGTTTTAATTTCCAGATGTATTAGATTTTAAGACCAAGCTAATCAATTTTCAAACTACACAAGTAATTACCTGTGGAAATTTCTCCTTCGTTTCAGACTGGTGCAATACCATTTACTTTTTTGTTTTCTATCATGCTATGAAGATTATACATTTTTATTCGTGTATAAATAGAGGCTTTAGACTGACTGAGTATATAAGTTTATTCTGCATATTTTTTCCATTTACTCATAAGTAGATAATTTTCTTTTGCTTTAGCTGTTTAGTTTACTTTATTGGCCAATTTGCCTTCAAATTATTAGTTTAGTAGCTTTTATATGTCTTTACTTTAGGATAGCCCTCATTTTATCTTACGTCTCTAGCTGATGATTGATTCCTTTATATAATTGAGATTTACAAGTGCTAAGTTAGGTATCAGTGCAGTCCTTTAGTGTTGTTGTTTGTATAAAATAGTATAAGCTTAGGTTTAATTGGAATTTGGCCAAGAGGACTGGACAGTTGATCATCTCCCGTCTCTTTGATCGGAGTTTGAAGTATGGAAATCAAACAAATTCTCCATGCCATGGACTGTTCTCCAGGTGATTATCAGCATTGTACTGCAGAAGAAAGTAGGCCATGAAACATAAGTAAATACTGAAAAATGGTTGATACAAAGAAGGGTCTAAGACCTCAAGATCTTGAGTTAAAATCTTTCTAGAAGATTGATAGTCAATATGAACATTTGGAATGNTGGAATTTGGCCAAGAGGACTGACAGTTGATCATCTCCCTTCTCTTTGATCGGAGTTTGAAGTATGGAGAATGCCATGGACTGTTCTCCAGGCGATTATCAGCATTGTACTGCAGAATAAAGTAGGCCATGAAACATAAGGAAGTGCTGAAAAA
Source organism: Solanum stenotomum (assembly GCF_019186545.1). Classification (NCBI taxonomy): domain Eukaryota; kingdom Viridiplantae; phylum Streptophyta; class Magnoliopsida; order Solanales; family Solanaceae; genus Solanum; species Solanum stenotomum. Next base: position 33,825,583 of record NC_064293.1, read on the forward strand.
TGGTTGATACAAAGAAGGGTCTAAGACCTCAAGATCTTGAGTTAAAATCTTTCTAGAAGATTGATAGTCAATATGAACATTTGGAATGTGGCGGTCTTGGATAGTACAACCGGAATGCTGGCAAATGCAAATCTAGAATCCCTTTTTGCAAAAATTATGGTTTGGAGTTACGCTATGAAGTGTTGCTCCAGGAAGGCTATTTAAAGAAGGATATGCTTCTCTGTCAAGTGAAAACACCTTGCTGCTTGCCTAGAAAAAGAAATATTTTAGAAGCAAGTTTGTATTAAATGAACTGGAAATGTTAAATCTATAAGACACTTAGATTTAATTTTATACTTCTACTTCTCAGTGTCTCAAACTCTTAGATATGTTGTAAAGTGTCTGTGTTTGCTTCTTAGCTAGATGCATTATGTCAACACATATGCATGGTTCATTTGATTTGTTACTTTGTTTCCTAAGTGATTTTTATTGAAGAAGAATCTTCATGAGAAATTCTAACGGCTAAACGAAGTAGGACACGCACAGGCACACAACATCTAGTCATTCTATATAAGAGATGGTTCTTCGGACAACCAAGGGTGTTTTTCGTAATTTTACTCCTCAGTTGTCCTACTAACATACTCCACATGGTTCAACACATTACTGATGTGTGGCTTTTAACTGTTTACAAACTGGCACACTACTTCTTCCTTTTTGCTTCAATGTTTCTCTCTCTCCTTCAACTTTTCTCTCGGTCTCATCTATATCCAGGTTTCTACACTGGATTTCTTTCAATGTTCATATATTTTGTGGCTAATTTGTCTCAGATCTGAGATCTCTGTTGTGGTAAGTGTTTCTCCAACTAATTTCTCTGATTGTCCTTGTTTGTGAGCAAATTTTCCTGTATTTTTTATCTAATCTTTACATGTATATCTAGAAATAGATACTTCAATGTGTGATTGTTCTCTAATGGTGCTTGCTTTAGAGAATTACCGGTAAAAATACTTCAAATCGCATTTTGTCGGCATCTCTTTTGGTACAAATACAGATTTATTACGGCAAAATTAATCCATCTTTGGAAATAGCCGAGGTATCAAATANATATGTGTGAGTTAACCCAGCTTGGTGCCTCAATTTCAGCCAAATCTTCCTCTGACAGGTTTTGCATAGCCACTGGTTCAGCGTCAAGAACTTGTTGCAATTGTAGTTCTCTCTGATTTAAATCTTTGGACGGATACCTTTCTTCCGAATGTCTGTCCTCATTGGTCAGTTTTGAGTTATGGGTTTGCATGTGTGCATTTTCATCTGCTACTTTTTCTCCCACCATCTTCTCCTTCGATTTTTCCTCAGAGGACTTCTCCCATAGTTTGATTGCTTCCAGAAATTGAGAAGCTAGAGTCTTAATGGTTGAAAGCCCATTAATATCTCTCACTTGTTCCTCCCGTGTTTTTCCTCTTTTTGTTGTTCATGCCAACTAATTCTTATGATTATAGTCTTATTGAATGTTTTGATTTGTGAAATAGTTTGAAATATGTAAGATTAAGATGAGATGGTAGAAGTTGACAATGATGAAATTAACTAAATATTCAAGAGTCAAAAAGAATTGCACAAAACCATCTTAACCTGCACAAGTTCCTGCATCTTTGTGAAACTAGAATGCTCACTATATGGAACAACTGCAGAAAATTGGTGAAGTAGGAGGGTTGATTCGATACCACAACCAACTAGGAGCTAGAAAAAACAGTCATAACATACAGTAAATAATACAAATTATGAGTACAAATATGTAGGATCTAAACCTCTCACGAAGCACCAATTTATCTTACCATGAATAGGATGTTGCCCTTACAAGTGGGTTTATTTAGTTTAGATTTGCCCCGATAGTCTCTGAGTAAGTCCAAATATTGTTTGGTTAGGCTGATATAATTATCCGCATGAGAGTGACTAAGAAAATAGGCAGAGCAACCTTTGACTGGACCATTGCACAATACATCAACAGGAAAGGACATTCCTGCGTGAATGAAAGACTTATAAAATGTTGAATAACAACAGATTGGAGTAGTTGATACGTGAGAAACTAATGAAAACCAATTCCAAGTTAAGTGTGTCAGCAGGAAGAGAACTGATAGTCTTAGAGGTGAACAATGCATATAGTTAAGATGACAGACGAGTAAAAATCAGTAAGACGTAGGTTAATCTCATTACATTAGGCAAAGACAATAGTGTAAAAAACATACAGAGCTTCGAAACATAAACAACAAGGCTTGCCCTTGTCATTATAAGGAATAAGTGCAATTGAGAATCCTTGGAGGAACCACACACGCGTACGGTATATTATCACTTTCAAGTACTACCCTGAAGAATGCATCTTTTGCTCGCTCATGAATATAGCACACTACTCTCAATCTATTAGGTACTACTTTAATTTCAAAAGAAAGAAAAAGTTTGCGGAAATTTATAAGAAGAATGAGCAGAACTAGAAAATGAAAAATGTAGAGGATGGTTGTGGAACCTGGAATCCTGTTATAGAAGGGCAAAGACATTGTTGGTTTTTCCGAGAAGCAAGAGAAGTAATTGTGCAACGTGGCAGATCAAGGTTAGGATTCTCAAGCCTGACAACTGGAATAGATATTTCTGCATAAGTTTCCTCCTATTCTTTTGGTCCAAATTGTGAACGCTTCCCTCACAACCGCCAAGACTACCGGCTTGGGCAAAAGAGTCGTTGGAATAAGAATCAAAATTGAACATATCACTAATCATTGTCTCTTTCAGCTTCTCCATTTTCGAAAAAACTCTTTTACTCAAATGGAGTTTTTCTTTGAATCTTTTTCACTTTTATTTCAAAGCTCATCTTTTTCTTGTTCACTGTGAAAGAATTTATAACAAAGAAGGAGCTATAACTGAAAATTATTGCCAGAATCAAAAAGAATTCTTCCGAGGACTCATCTATTGTCTCTAAGAAGGCAATTTGACCACCATACAGTAATGAGTTAATTACCTACTTACCTACTAATGTAAGCAGTGCTAAATTGCTATTCATTTCTTTGTTCCTTGCATGTTTCCGATATGTCCATGTAGTTTACATACATGTGTTTGCGTAGATTGCAAATTACTATCTTTGTGTTTGATATATGTTGAGGAAAGATATTGTTGAGTACTTCATAGAGCAGCTCTCTGATTTACCTTTGCCTCTAATGGATGAGTTTTATGTTATGGATCTCAATGTGTAAAACGAATCATCATCTATGGAGACTGAGTCATCCAAAGCCATGAATGTAACTTCTCCCGAATACGACCCTTCATTTGACTCTTCTGGATGAACTGTATTTTAATAAGCTTGACGGCTAGCTCTCACTATTTTCTTTTTCCCGTTTCACCGTTTTCCTTATTCTTACTTCTAGATATGCATTTTCTGTTCTCTGCGTTTACTTTGTTCATCTGTAGTCTCAAATTGCCTCTTTTTCTTTGTGAAAATAATCAGATACAGTTTTCTCGCTTCTATTGTATTGGCACAGATTGCCTATTGCATGCGTCGCTAATAGTGTCTTGGCTGAATTGGTTTGTCTATCGTTTCCTTCTATGATAAATCAACAGTAATCTTAGCCTTGAGAATACAGTGTTAGACGGAAGCTTTATACCACGTATGAAAATATGCGATTTCAGTTATTCTTAGCCAAACAACCAGCTCTTCGTTGCACCCTTGAAATTATTATTAGTATAGATAGATGGGTCTCATTCATAGAAAATCATGTTTTGACGTACATTCTCCACTTTTTGGTAAGCATAATGCATTTGGGATTTTTTTCTATATTTAATAAAATAACTCACCTTATCAAAAAGAAAAGATAATGAACCAGAAGTATGATCTGTGTTGACCATGATCTCTTCTTTAGTTCGATGTTTGACCAATGTATTTCATCATTTATTGTGTAACTTTGGATTTCCAACTGAATCTGTAATAGGATCTCCTTGGTGCCCCTATTTTCTTTGATATGTGGTTCCTTCTATGGAATGCAATACGATCTGCAAAAATTATCAATTTTTTGTTTTGAGTTAGTTTAATTTTTCCCTTTAGACTTCACTGCATAATTGTTAGGTAACAAATACTGTTGTCTAGGGTGTTAGCAAAAGGGCTCATTCTGAATGAGGTAAGTTCGTTTTTTGCTTGAAGCAACTTGAAAATATGTGGTATGATCAGCTCTACCACCTCATCATATCATAAATGTTGATTTAGGTGGCTATAACTTTGTTCTTATTACAAATGTCAAAGTTTATAGGTTGCTGGATCAATGGTACTGAGAAAGACCACCATGCCAAAAAAGTCATGGTAGATTCTGTTGTGGATAGCTACTTTTCTCGTGACAAGAGAAAGAGATTAATATCTATGCATATAGATTAAACAATGACATCCTTCTGATTTCTACATTTTTGTGTCTCTTTGGATCAAGATTGACTTAAATTTACGACGAGTTATTATTAAAAATATAAGGTCTGACAACTCATTGTACGCTAGCTTTTTCAGAACCTATAGCTTCAATTCCTACGTACAAGACAACAAAATCACATCAAAGCATCAAACTGGACTATTCAGCTAATGACAAAGTGAGGAATTGAATAAGGAGGACTGTTGCAGTCTTGCAACTCAAATTTTGGAGCACAGGTATATAATTTAGTAGAATTTATAGTTGCATGTGGCAAAACAGTTGCATTGGATCTTGCACTTAGAAATTTTAAGGTTCTCTCATAATAAGTGACTCAATATGCAATGTCATACCAATAACGCTGACATAGATGAAGTATCATAAATATCAAGAATCTCCCCTAAATGTGAACATTAGATGTAGTCTTCTATCTTTTCATTGTTCCAGTAAAGAATTTTTACCATCATGGTTTTGTCAATAGAATTTTCCTGAATTTAAATAGTGTATCTTCAAAGTGATGTGTTATTTTCTGAGCAATTTAAGGTTTTAGATGCATTCCTACCTCTCTTTATGTTAGTTCGCTCCTTTAATTTAATTTTAGGTCATAAAGAAGTTTCAACCCGGAAGGACCTACTTTTATCGAGAGATTCCAGAATTAAGAAGCTCCCAACTTTCATGTCAATGCAACATATATGGAATTACCTACATGTCTTTGTTTTGGCCTTTAGCTCCCTGTATAACGTTCTGCAAAATGCATGTAACATACTATGAAATATGTTATGTTGGTATTTATTTTAATCATGTTGCATATTTGCATGTCTTTCTTCACAAGTATTTTGTTTCCACAATATACTCATTATCTGGTACACACATACTTGTGACATTTTCTTCTTAACTCGCCCACCCAATAAAACCCGACCCGCTAATCAAAAATCGTGAATTGAAGGTGATGTTGCTCCTGATTTTTTATGCAATTCATGCAAAATCTGAAAATTCGAGTTCATCAATCATCTTCTATAGGCACATAAATGCAGGCTTAATTCGTACAAATCCTGTTTTTTAATGGCCGCACCATTGAGAAGATAACGGAATTAGCTGTCCGATATTGGGGAAGAGCGAATTTCATTCAATCTCAGGTTTACACGCAAGGTAATTTCACTTTTCATCTATTGCTTTTTTTTTTCTTTTTTTTTGGTTAGAAGCAAAATGTTTGTTTTTTGTAATCATGTCTTGTAGAGATTTTTGGTGAAAAGATTACTTTTTTATATGGATGTGATTAAATTAGCTAAAGTTGAATTGGGATTTTGTAAAAGTTGATGGGTTTAGAAGGGGATGTGATGTAGATGTTATGTATATTATCTTTTATTGTTCAAAAGAGTCGATAATTAAAGGGATTGTGCGTTTTAGCTGATTCTACTTCCCTATATTAGTAGATTCCATAATGTGAACGACTGAACGAATGGACATGACTGTAAACATTTCTGTCCATTATCATTTTTCCTGGAGCTCCAAGTTGTGTTTCTTCAGTGTTGAGGCTGATTCAGCATAAAGTTACAAAAGGGATTTTTTTTCTTTTTCCCTTTTGTTTTCCAACTCGACCAGGGTTTGCTTTTGGAGAAATTGATGTAGTCGTTGGAAGATTTGTTGATTGGTGGGTTAAGCTTCAAGTGATAAGCCACTTGATGAAGTTTTTTCTTCACAAAATTGGGACGAACTGATTCTTATTCTGTCAAACAATCTTGTTTTTTCCTTTTTCTTAATCCTGCATAACATGAAGTAAAATAATCAATAGAGAAAAATTATTACTCTCTATTTTTTGTGTCAATTGAAGACTACAAACAAACAACTTAAAACTCTGGAACTGCTTGTCTTCATTTTTAGAGTAACTATTGATAGGCTTTCCTGCTAGAAATTAGATCCTCCTGGGAACAGATGCTTACTTCAGATATAGTTCCTATCTGGAAATAACCACTTCCTAAGAAAATTCAGACCTGGTAGAGAGTTTAATCCATATCATAGTTCTATAACACCTTTGCAGTGGGTAAAACAATATACTATAGCAGTTGATTCTTATTTGAAGATGGAGCTAATCTACCATGATATATAATTATTGGTTTAGGTAGAGATGTCTATGTAAGCTATTGCTGATTCTTGTGATATAGGATATTGATATAGGTTCTTCCACTATTAGTAAATGAGCTAAGAGGCAAACTTCCATTGCTTAGGATACTTTTGTGAAATTGCCTCGTAGTAGTGATGGAAGGTAAAGGTTTGTGGTATAATTTATGTGGCTGGAACATAAACTATGAAGCCTCATATTGAGGATACTCATATTCCAAAAATCAATAATGAGCTTCAGTCTGAATACTTCATAAAAAATGTGTCAGTCTGAACCAATTGATGATCAGGCTAAATACCGTGAGAAACTGTTCATAGCTATACTTAAAGCATAATTATACTTTAAGTTTTGTAGAACATCAAGAAACTAGGGACATCCATTTGTTTTTAAATCAAACCCCTAAGACCATATCAAGAAATACAGCAAGTCAGATATCTTGAAGATGTACATGAGAAAAATAATGTCTTTAAAATGAGCTTGTAGTAATTTGTGTTAGAATTTGCTTGCTGCAGCATGCTGCTTTTTAACTGCAGATACATTTTTCGTTGCTGCAGAGTAGTTTTTTATGCTGCAATAGGCTGCTTGTGTGAAAGCTATGCTTTAGTGCTGAAAGAATGCTACTTTTTTGCTGCTGAAAAACAGAGGATTAGTCGAGTTTGAGTATTGAATTAGTTGATTTTTCAAGTATTAACGCCTGAGACATTCTTGATATATCTGGCCTTGATGTTTAAGTTATTACTTTTGGTTTTAGGCGCTTGCTGAAATAGTAGCTGCAAAGATATGAATTATGCTTTGAAGTTTGCCAGTGTGTTACGTATATAACTAGAAGTGGACATACTTTCTCTTTTTGGATGTAACATCACAGCACCATTTTAGTGCTTCTTTACATCAATAAATTTATACTTGCCATTTTGAAAAAGAAAGTAAGAGCATAAGGTGGTTATATCATACTTTTTGAGGGAGACTTAAGTTCTTAATTAGTTTAAAAGCGGAAGATATCAAGATTATATTTCACCAATTAAGAGGGATTAAGTGATGCAAAATGAAATTGGATGGTATCAGACTCAATAAAGATAAACAGTGCAAGATAATGAGTTTCTGCAGCCAGGGATCTTTTTTATTTCTTAGATGCTTTTTAATGTCTGCAATATCTTTATCTAGCTTAAAAATTACTAAATAGACAACGACATCCAGTTACTTAAATTATTATGTTCTTTATCCCTAAGGTAAAACAATTGGCAAGTGCTGATTAAAAATATTACATGGCTCCAGACCCCAAGCAAGGTTGCATTATTTGTTGTGTTTCCCCTTTTCCAATGCACACTTATCTTATGAACTCTAAGAGAGATTAATGATTTAGGATCCCTAAGTGTTATCATTTAATTTTTTACAGATGCCATGGAGTAAAATTGTCTGATACAAATGGAAGCTAGCATTAGTGGAAGCTCTTCTCCAACCCATCCTAAATGGAGAAAAGTTGTTTATGGTGGGATGCAACCTGGCTTTGGTGACAATCACACAGATGAATCCTTCCTGGAGGAAATGATCATGAATGCTAATGTTGTCAAAAGAGACTTATTGAAGGTGGTGCTTGACGCAATTTCTATCTCACAATATCTTTGCATTGTCGCCCTTGTGGTTTTGGTTTGGACCTACACCCTCACAAATACCTTGACAGAAAAATATCTTTTGCTACTGAATGTTAGCCTACTTGGATCGGGATTCTTTATTCTGCTTTTAACTGCAGACATGATACCCTTCAATCTCCTCCTCAATTATCTCCTAAAGAATACCTTCTTCATTACTGCCTTATATATGTTGTCTCCTATCTACCACACACTTACTAGGTCCATAAGCTCGAATTCTATATGGGCACTAACAGCTTCCCTTCTCATACTCCATCTCTTCCTGCACAATTACTCAGGGTCCACTGTAAAGGCTCCTGGAGCTTTAGATAATCCAACCCTGACAAGCAATATCTCTCTGAATGCTTCGATCGTGGCTTCACTTCTGATTTCTTCTCGCCTTCCATCAAGGCTTCATGTCTTTGCTATCGTGCTATTCTCCTTGCAAGTTTTCCTCTTTGCTCCTTTAGTCACATATTGTGTGAAGAAGCGCTCTTTCAAGTTACATATTTGTTTCTCCCTTCAGTTATTGGTTCTGACACTAGTCTTCACTTACCAGTTGCATAAGCTGCTTTTCATTGTGCTTTTGGGCATCTTTGTCTTTGTTAATTTGGTTTGTCCTTACTGGCTGATAAGGATTCAAGAGTACAAGTTTGAGATTAATGGCCCTTGGGATGAGGCTAAGCTCTGTTTTAACATTACAGAATGAGCAGGTTATATCTTAAGCATCTCCTTTCGTTAAAGCTTTTTGTCTCTTTTAAATTATTGATTTAACTAGTCATGTAGCTATGCTAAGTGAATTATTTGTTTGATAGATTTGTGGATGGATGAATGTGATTCATGAAGAGCAACATTTGAGTTACACAATCAATTTTGACCACTCTTTGTATTCTTAGTGCCCAGCTAAAGTAATACTGATTTGCTTCCTGAAGAAGACGGACTGTATCTATATTAGGAAGTCCATTACACATGTATAAATATACTTAATTGTGAACTCAGTAATTAAAATGAGGCTCGGTGACAAATTCAGAACTCATGAACTTTGAATTCTGTCCGTTTAGTTTATTCTTTCCTTGTAGAAGATTTGACACAATAATAGTAAACACTATCACTAGATACCCTTTTTATCATTCTGTTGACTGTAAAGTAAAGTTGCTTTACATCTCTATAGACTACTAGACATTGGAGCCCGTGCTAGCACGGGCCCAATATGTATCATTTTTTGTTTCAATTTATGTGACAAAGACAAAATTAAAGAGTTAATGAAATTTTAATATTAATTTAAAATAGTTTAAATTTTTAATTATTGTTAACTATGGTAAAAATTTTTTTTATGTCTTTTAACATTCTAAATTGCTAATTATTGTTGTATGATTTATAATATCTTTTGAAATAATAAAGGTTATTTCTTCTTTCTCAATTTATGTGGTACTAATAAAATTTGGAGATTCAATCAATTTTTTTTGTCTTTAAAATATTCTATTGTTAATTACTCTAAATTATTATACCTTTTAAGTAATTTTCAAATAATATATATTATTTCATTTGTCCAATTTATGTGTCACCGATAAAATTTGAAGAGTTAATCAGATCTTTTACATATTTTTATATCTTTTGAATATTTAAGTAAATAATTATTGTGATTTATAATATTGTATACAATTATTTAAAAAAAAATTAAACAACAAACAAAACGAATTCATCATAGGAAAATTACCAAAACATCCTTGAATACATCAATAATGGGTCCCACTTTTTGTTTAAAAAAAAGTAAAAATTAGGCAAATGACATAGTATAAGAAAAAAATTACTTCCTTCCCCTACTCTTTCATTAATTACCAAAAATCCCTTTTTTTTTTAGTGTTTTTCGGATACATAATATAGCAGTGTGGATATTTAATATAGCAGCACAAATACTTTAATTAATAACAGGCGGATACTTAAATTATTAAGTTGTTAGCAGCACAAATACTTAATTAACGGGCGGATACATAATATAGCAGCACGGATACTTTAATTAATAACGGGCGGATACTTAAACTAATAAAGTATCCGGTTAAGTTGAATTGGGGGAAAATAAGGGATTTTTGTATTTTAGTAAAAGAGTAGGGAAATATTGAGAATAGGTAAAGAAGTGTTGTGTATTTAAGTAATTTTTCCTAAAAAAATATGCATATTGGGAGGATATTTTTGTCCAAAGTGGAAATAGAATAAGTATAAAGCATTAAAGTCTTTTAAAATTTAAAATTGTAAATTCTTATTGTATGATTTGTAATACTTTTACGCCATTTTCAA
>NC_064293.1:33836053-33845064 GCF_019186545.1 Solanum stenotomum
TCCACTGTAAAGGCTCCTGGAGCTTTAGATAATCCAACCCTGACAAGCAATATCTCTCTGAATGCTTCGATCGTGGCTTCACTTCTGATTTCTTCTCGCCTTCCATCAAGGCTTCATGTCTTTGCTATTGTGCTATTTTCCTTGCAAGTTTTCCTCTTTGCTCCTTTAGTCACATATTGTGTGAAGAAGCGCTCTTTCAAGTTACATATTTGTTTCTCCCTTCAGTTATTGGTTCTGACACTAGTCTTCACTTACCAGTTGCATAAGCTGCTTTTCATTGTGCTTTTGGGCATCTTTGTCTTTGTTAATTTGGTTTGTCCTTACTGGCTGATAAGGATTCAAGAGTACAAGTTTGAGATTAATGGCCCTTGGGATGAGGCTAAGCTCTGTTTTAACATTACAGAATGAGCAGGTTATATCTTAAGCATCTCCTTTCGTTAAAGCTTTTAGTCTCTTTTAAATTATTGATTTAACTAGTCATGTAGCTATGCTAAGTGAATTATTTGTTTGATAGATTTGTGGATGGATGAATGTGATTCATGAAGAGCAACATTTGAGTTACACAATCAATTTTGACCACTCTTTGTATTCTTAGTGCCCAGCTAAAGTAATACTGATTTGCTTCCTGAAGAAGACGGACTGTATCTATATTAGGAAGTCCATTACACATGTATAAATATACTTAATTGTGAACTCAGTAATTAAAATGAGGCTCGGTGACAAATTCAGAACTCATGAACTTTGAATTCTGTCCGTTTAGTTTATTCTTTCCTTGTAGAAGATTTGACACAATAATAGTAAACACTATCACTAGATACCCTTTTTATCATTCTGTTGACTGTAAAGTAAAGTTTTACATCTCTATGGACTATACACTCCTGCATCTGGTGAACTGTATCTATGGTGTTCTTTTAACACTTCCCACAAACTAATTGAAGGACCAAATAAGTTGTCCTTATTCTCTTTTGGTCTTTACCTGAATAGAGAATAGTTGTATTGTAGCTTAAGATCACTAAATATCAACCTTATTAACTTTATGATATAAAATCTCTTTCCAGAATTTTATGCACTTTTTTCTTTCCTCTAATTCAGAAATTTCAGGTCCGAATGATACTCAGCGAGAAGCATAACCTCTTTAGTGCATGAGTTTATTGGTGCAAATTCAAATTTAGTATCATGATTTTACATATTCAGGGCTTCATTTAAAAATTTGATCAAGTAGGGAGGAATTCTATCGGTCCAGCTATAGCCTTCCGTGATAATATCGTCTTATTTGTGAGATTCACGGACTAGGCTAATTATAACTACTACAGTATATGGTTTTATAGGTAAATTCGTGTAATTATTTAGGAATTGACCACCTGAACATATTATACTTTAATTTTGTTTTTTGACATGTTTAACAGGAGAGCAACTTGATTTTTGATTGAGTCCATTATTGCAAGTTGCAAGTTGACAGATGCTAAAGTGCAAAAAGCTCAATATTTTACAGTTTTCTCTCTCTAAAATCATGGAATCATATTACAAAGAAATGACATAAGTTGATATAATAAAATAATATATGGTCAAATTCTTGTGAAACTAAAAGTTGTTGCGAAAAAAATTAATTATTTATGGAGAACATAAATCAACTTGAGGTGTGTCAAAGAATAGTCTTTGATGATATTTCGTCTACATAGTGATGGTCTAAATTTGACATAATCCTTAAGATTCAACCAGCTCTTTTCGTTAGCTAATGAATCATATCATAATTAAGTCTAAATTTGACATATTCTTCAAGATTCAACCAACTCTTTTCGTTAGCTAATGAATCATATCTTAATTAACGACAAACGACTAGTATATTCTTCTTCCAATAAAAATTATATACATAGTTTATCTATTGAAATTATGTGCCACCCCATTTTGCCAATAATGACATACAAGCAGCTCCCAAGACAAGTGATACATTTGCACTTATTTGGAGTTTGAAACTAGTGTGTAATTTAGGGTCCATAAAATCAGTTGCAAGAAGATCCACAAGTGCCATGTAAATAAGAATTCCAGCTGATGCTGAATTAAGAACTCCTTGTACAATTAGTGCTGTTGAGCTTTGCTCATTGTAACCTTTTGATATCATCATTCCAATAGCTATTCCACTTGGAGTAGTAACAGTAAAGAACAATACCATAATTATAATTGTTCTTGCCTTATACTTTGCCTGCACATGCACATATATCAGGTACAGTACAACCAGAACTCTCAAAAAGTGAAATATAACAACTAATTTAAAACGGACAAAAGAATTCACTAATTTTACCTGGGAAATACAGCCACCGAGTCCCATGCCTTCAAAAAATTGATGAAAACTCAAAGCTATTATTAGAGGTTTAATTGTTTTGGGGTTTTCTGTAGTTCCAAGGGAAATCCCAATAATCACAGAATGAACCAAAATTCCCAATTCCAAAACCTGCAAAATTTGAAGAATTATTAATTTCAGAATATTAGTATGTCAAATATTTTGCACAGTTTTCTTTGGTTAGAGAATACTTGTGGTAAAATATGTTTTTTATTAATAAGTTTCTATTTTTCTCCTAATTCAATTGAAGGTTTTGCAACATAAAACTAGCTATGATTAGGATAAATTTGTAAGGTTGTTTATGTAATTAACCTTAAATCTGTTGAATCAGAACAAATGGAGTTGAATTATTAACTCTATGACATGACAAAAAAAATAATACAGAATAATTGACAACACAAAAAGATTAGGCATTTTTATAATATAAAAAGACAAATATACCGACACAAGAATATGCTCAAATTATATTCTATGATTTTTGTTCTTGCGAAATCTCTCAAACTATTTTTGTTTTAGAAAAGAAACCAATAAAAAAAAAAGAAGCAAAATAAGATGAAGAAAATTAAGGAAAAATAGATCAAGGAAATATTAAGGAAAACTTTAATTTTTTCTTTGTTTTCTTTCATCTCTTTCATGTAGTTATAAAAACCCCACCAGACATCAGTAGAGTAGCATTTTCTTTCCCTTTTTGATATTAAAATAAAATTATTATTAATGTAAATGAGTGTGCATCTGATCCTTAAAATAATTTAGTTTTGAAGGATTCGATATGAGCGCAATAATATTTTTAGAGAGTTCAAACAACACACTATATAAAAATGATCTTTAATGACAATTAATTAACGACAATAACTTAATTGCTGCTAAAAACATATTTTTAGCGACATTTAACACTCTTTGTAAATGTCTCTAAAGTCTGTAGCGACATCCAATGACAATTAACTAATGCTGATAAAGACTTTTATCACTCTTTATTATCGGCTTACCGCTAAGAGTTGTTTTTGTTGTAGTGACATAGCAATCAACATAAGACATGGTTCCTCCAAATTTGTTCATTTATGAAGGATCCGACACACACTATTAAAATATTACTATTTCCCGCTGAAATTATCCATTGAAAAATGTCCAGTGGTTATTTTCAACAGATATTTTGTTTGAATCAACGAGAAGAGAAAAAAGAGTAATATTTTCATACTGAAAAAATAGTAAATTTCTCCCTATTTCAGTGAGAATCTGTTTTATTACCCACCATGCATTTTCTCACTGAGCTAATTCAGTAGAAAATGAGTGGAGAATCATGTTTATAACACAAATTTTCTACTTATTCATGATTATTAAAAAAACCCATTTCGTACAAATAAAAAATAAATATACTATTAGATCAGTCAAAAGATATTTACCTGTGATATTAACCTATGTCTCAAAAGACTTGAAGAATCAGATCTTTCTAGCAAAATTTGTGGACCATGAGCAATATGCTCATCTTGTCCTTGTTCATCATCATCTCCAATATAGACTGGCTGAGATTTTCTCAATTCAGCTCTTCTATGATAACCAGTTGCAAATGACTCCATCATCAAAGTAAATATAGCAGACATCATTGCAACAAATCCAGCAAATGGAAAACTCCCCCATAAATTTTCACTAAGACAAGGACTAGTTAAGCTCTCAAATGCATCAGGAAGAATGTGTATAAACCCCGTGGCTAAGATCACTCCCGCCGCGAACGCCTTTATCAAGAATTGAAGGGATGAATAGTCATTTTTTTGCAATGATTTGAAGTTTTTTAAGAGGATTGGGAGGATGACTCCAAGTGCACTTGAACAAAGGATTGAAGATATGGCTACTAGTTTGTAGGATAAGGCTTTGTGTTTAGTTTGATGATTATATTTGTTGTCTTGAGGTTCACATGTACAATTTGCTAAGATTAGGGTTGGTTGTACAAGGATTGATAGGGTTGTGATTTTGAGGAGTAGAAATAATTGAGGACTCATTATTGTTTAGTTTTGTTTGTTTTTATGGAGAAGAAGAATAAGTGGTGAAGCTTTTAATTTATAATATATGGAGTTTGGACAAGTTGCAATATTCAAGATGTGTGATAGATAGATAATTGGAATTTTGTGTTTTTTTGGTGAATAATTTGAAAGCTAGATCCATTAATTAATTCGAAAGGTTTATTACCAATTTGAAAGAATTGATCATCATTTAGTACCTAAAAATAGTAATTTGCCCCCATGTGAAAGATTCAATACTTATTTGTATCGGATATTTTACACCAATTAATAAAAGTAACACACGTTATTTTGTTATATTGTCCTTCACATACATAGAATTTCAGGGAAAATTGTCAAAAATACCCATTAACTTTGTTTTATTGGTCGACTATACACTTACCGTTAAAATGAAGTTATTCTTACCCCTGCCGTTACTATACTTATCACTTGTACCCTTCAAACTAACGGTTTTCCCCAAATCGATCTCAAATTCCCATTTTTAACCTGAATTACCCACTTATTTTTAACGATAAAAACATAGTCAACCAATAAAACAAAGTTGAGGGTCATAGTTTGCAAAGTAGTGTATCAACTTATTCCAATAGTAAGTGAATTAATTGGGTCCAAAATTATGCAGATTTTAGGACATTTTCATGTCCCAAATTAATATTAATTTTAAAGTGTACATTATCATACTATGATAAATATGTTTATGTGTTTTAAGTTTTTTTTTTCATCGTAATTAAAAGTATAGTGGAATTTCTAGACGATGGCATGATGCATGCCATCATCAACGACAATATATAACCAACACAACATAGAGTGAAAGAGAGTGTTTCCTCATAGACGAATTCAAAATTCAAAACTTTTTCTAACCACAATTCGTTCGGTTTATTGATACGAAATGTATCATTTGAAATTACACTTAGTGAGTATTTTAATATATTCCTGTCCCTGTACTCACAAATTGCTGGCTCCAAAGATATATGTTTACTGAAATTATATTCCTCTAGACTAATTAATGTTAAAAAAAAAGGATTATCCTCTAATGAAAAGAGCTAACGACGATTACTTCTATGTTGTATATATTGTCAAAATTTATATGCTCCTTAACAATGTTAACATAGGAAACTCCATTCGAGGAAGAGAAGTACTTTAAATAATTTAATATGTCCTTTCGTGATATAATTACTCCTAACACTTCAAACAATATTACCTTCAATTTGGTTGGTCATATAAGAAAAAATGTGTTTCATCATATAAGTCGTGTAATCTTTGATTAGTGGTATTAAATAATATTCACATTAAGTTATGTGAAATTAGTTATCTAGTATTACATATGATATAAAATGTGATCGGTTATAGCGTCAGGTTCAATTAAACTAGTTTTTGTTTGCGTTTCCAATGTCATATTTTTTTAGGTCATTATTATTTTTGTTTTGATCCCCGCTTTTTTTCTTGTGGGTAAGTTTTCTTCTCCTCTATACTCCACAAGTTATTTCCAACGTGTCTGGATGCCATATACTTCAATTATTTGATGGGAATGTCCTTTTGTCATAGTGTTAGGACTAGCTAAGGTCAACATCTATGCATGTTATGAAAACTTAATTCGATAAGAAAGCGTCAATGAAATAATTATGGATCTATCTCTATAGAGTATAGTTTGCATTTTAGTTTGAGAAAAACACTTTATAAACTATTTTGCTTCCAATTTCTTGTTTGTCATAATTACCAAGGTGACATAGTTATATTGGATGGCGTAAGCAATTGATAGTGATAATCAATAATGTACCAATTTAGATGGCGTAAGCACTTGATAGTGTAAACTGTAAAGTATTGGTGGAAGAGGCACATATCTATATTATAGCTTATGAAATGTCAAAAAATACTAATTTCTCAGGAAAAATATTTATGTGAGAGCATGAAGGTGTTTGATAACAATAAAAAAAATATTTAGTGTAATAGTATAGCAGTAGCAACACAAGGAAAAAATTCCCCAAAAAATGTGTTTCAAATTTTTTAATAAAGACACGAGGACAAGACACCACTAGTATAAAAATCCATATTTATCAAATTAAAATCTTATTTTATGTAATTCAACTCTTAAAATTACTTTTTGAAAATGTTGGATCACACAAATTAGTCACTAACAAAAACATTTTTCAAATGATTTAGTCAAACACAAACTGATATAGTGTATAGTGGTAGAAGAGATGAAGTAAACAACCTAAAAATAAAGATTTGAGCATCACTAGATGCAACACCAAGGTGATCAATGTTTTATCAAATGTCTAAACCTTGATGAATCAAGTTACTTACTTGTGACGATGAAAAAAACAAAACATTTGACATCCGAGAATGCACTTTCGTATTTCTAGTATAACAACATAGCCAATATAATCCCAGAATGTGGAATATGAGAAGGATCAAGTGTACGGATCTACCTTGTTAAATCCCCCTCGATAGACCCTCTGCTCAAAGAGTACTTTGGTGTGAGGAATAATAATATATAGTCCTGGGATAAAAGTTTGGTGTCTTGTTTGGTTGACATGTTTGGGATAACTTATCCCACCATTTATACCATAGTGATGGGATAAGTTATCCGGGTGGGATAACTAATTCCCAACCAAACGACTTACTTTTTATCTGCACTAAAGCAGCTCTCAGCTTAATGCTGCTTTTAGATGAAGTTACTCTGTTATATGCCACACAGTTGTAACATAAAAATTAAAACCAAGGTTTGTTTCAGAGTGGCAGTTACTGTCTAATAAAAAACATGAAATTAGATGGACAATAATGTATCAGAAGTTGTTGTGAGCAAAATATAAACATCATGAGATTAACGAAGGCACATATCGTTAACACGATGGAACCATATTTAAAGATGAGTTATGAAGTTCTAATACAAGCAACCAAAATTATTGACCTAGAAAATAAAGAGCATTATTGTGCACTACCTACTGTTGGCCAGCAGCTAATCAAACAGAGAAAAGACTGCAGATATGTATTCATGGATCAGCCTTGGTCCTCTTTGATGGTGCTTCATCGCACACCTCGTCTTTAAAACCAAATGATTTTCCAGTTTTACCCATGAACCACCTATACAAAAACATGAACAAAGAGTTGTTATAACAAACCAAAAGAAAAGGATTAAAGAAAATTACAATGTGTGATATCAATACCTTCCCCAGCTGACTCTCTCGGATACTTCTGTTTCTTTCCCTTGACACTCAATCTCAACTAATGTCCAATCATCATCAGAACCAACAGAGTCCTTCCTCGAGATGCCATTGTTATCATCTGGTAAAGAACTTTCTGATGCAGCATCTGTAACACCAGTTGGCTGGATACTGTAATCCATTCCTCCTGCAGTTGGTCCAGATTGCTCTCCATGCTCCTTCACTTGCAGTAAGGGACTATTTTCATCATTCAATAGCATAGCCAACGGCTTTTCTTCTGCACTGTCCTCTGTGATAGAGGTTTCCATATCACCCTCCTTTATCTCAAGCAACATCATCTTATCTGCAAGTTTTCTTGATGAATTGTCCTCCTCAAATACCTTGTTTTCTTCAGGTTTGGTTTGCTCAACTGGTCCTCCATTATCCACTCTACCGTCAGTAGGAGTTTTTGCACCACGGAGTAATTCTTCTGACAAATAAGAATTATCATCCATCGACCTAATTTTGGCTAACTCAGAAAATGATACAGCATTTGCAGTTTTTGCACTGCCACATGTTTCCAAAGACAACATCTGAAATTGCATAGGTAAAGTTGACTGTTGAGCTGCAAACCTTTCTGCTTTCACAAAATTCCCCTGTTCAAGCAGGTTGGTTAAAGCATTGTCTACATATGCAACTTCAAACATTTTGGAACGTGAAAGAACCTCTATCTCCCCAGACTCCCCAAATATACAGCCAACAACAAGTGGGCACCAGTTTGCTTCAGACTTCGTCGCAGTATTCACCTGCCTCAAAGTCTTTTTTAACCAATCTACACATCGCTCTCCTCGTTTCTTCAGTTGGACAGAAACAGTTAGCTTTGCAATCTTTGTCATACAAATTCCAATTGTACGAAGCCTGAAGAAACTTTCCTTGGTGCAAAGAAATTCTATTCCAGTGTCCGTAAAAACAGCTGTGGTATCCAGAAACTCACCATCCAGCAACCACACTAAGAAGCTACGAGACATATCTTCAACTGGTGCCACTGATGGAGTAGTAATCACCAAAACATCTGCTTTTCCCCATTTCTCTTCTTTGTATTTCCTCCAGCTGGAATAGAAGGCTGTTAATCTTTCTGTAAGTTGCTTGACATCTTTTGTGCCTTTGTTCTCCTCCATTACCAATTGAGGCTGATTGTTCCTGCCTCGCTTCTCTCCAATCTTACACTGCTCTCCAAACTTAAACAGCTGATCGCCTTTCTTTCCTTCTCCAAAGGTCTTTGATTTGCCGTCTTTAGCATCCAATTTAGTTGACCCAAACTTAAACAGATCATCAACAGGTCTGCTTATTTTCTTTAACTTGTCATTTTTACCATCCAAAATATTTGACCTGGACTTAAATACCTGATCACCATTTTTGTTTCCTGCCTTGTGATTGTCTTCTTTACCATCATCAAAACAATTTCCTCCAAACATCGACACCACCTGATCACGAGACATGTTTGCTACCTTAAACTTATCC
>NC_064293.1:33845164-33875689 GCF_019186545.1 Solanum stenotomum
AAAATATTATTGTACAGATTCATGATGGTGTTTCATTAAAAGATTTAAGAAACATCAGTAAACCATGGACCAAAGTTTGTTTTGTTAACTAAACCAGTACCACAGGCAATTGATTCACATCGATGGTGATGATTAAGTACTTGCTAACTATCAGAAGAAGATGAGGAAAACTATAAAAGCAATAGAGGTGTCTATGTTGACTTTGCCAGCATCGGAGACAATCGTGGAGTCATTCCATTGGTTCCTCTATGATGGGATGAGTCATTTCATTGCTCAAACTAGGAAAATTTCCCAAGTATTGTTTAGTACAAGTAGAAAAAAGAAAATAGAAAGAGGGAGTGCCAAGAGGATTTAAAATGCATATTCCGAAGAAGGGAGGCAAAGGCTTTTCCGTCTTTCTTTTGCTCCGAACTCCACAATATAAACTCTTGCTCCCATGCAGAAGCAATTTTGTTGTTAAGATGAACCTTAACACCCAAGTCCATGGAGTTTGTTTAGAATCTCCTTTCCTCGTATCTTATCCTATAATAAGATAAGAGGTAAGAACCACGAAAGACTGTATATGAATAGCCCTTTCAGTTCCAATGCACGTAATCGACCCACACAGAAAGAAAGAAAGAAAGAGTGCAGCTCCCCCGCCCGATTAATGTAGAGCAAGGAATTGAACAAACATCATCAATTGAAATGGAATTGCTAATGATCACAAAGCTCTTCTTGAACATATTGCTACTATCTTTTTTGTGCATTTCTTGCCTCTTAACTGATAGAAAGACATAAGATGGTATGAGAATTAGTCACCATATAAAGATTTTGTAATTTAGCCTTGAACATGCGTGCAACACACGTGCCCAAAACTAGTTATCATAAATGTATGGCAAGAAAATACTTACGAGTATTCTAACTAACATGCTATCATATTGCTTAGGATTTAATTTAGAATTATAAGTTAGAGACATATAAATAGTATAATAATAAAAACATGAAACGTATTGATTATGCCTAGTAAAGTATCATAACAATACCTAAAGCAAGTAATGTATACAATAATTAAATTGCAGATCACTGACTTATGAAAATCCTTTTAGAGAAGTTATAAACATATAAATGTATACCTGACTCAGAAATAAAAGTTATTAACTTTTAGGAAAAACGATAATCCCAAATTAAGTAGGTCTCAATTGGTTAGAGACTCGTGTTGATAACATGTTGTGAAATGAGAGAAAAATACAATAATATACTAAGCAAGAAAGGAAGACAAATGGTAATGGAAAGTATAGAGTAGAGAGTCTTACATAATCTCTTCAAGTGTGTCTTTCACAAGGGTGAAGAATACCCTTTTATAGGATGTAAAATCCATCCGTTTACAATCTTTAACCACATACGTTAGTACATCTTTAAGAGATACATCAAATAGGTACATTACGTTAGATATAGATTAAAATAAACACTCACACAATTTAATGGATTTGTAACAAGTATTAAATAAATTATAGTTTAACATAATTTTAATTTTTTTTAAAATACAATCTTTAAATATTTGACCTTAATTAAATTTATTATTTTATATTTCGTACATCGAAATATATTTTTATAACTATTATAACCCCTAGACTATGACCGAAATTCCAGAGACATACCTTAACTAAACTAAGGTCCTATTATCCCTCGAACTCATTTTTTTAAAAATAATTTTATACATATTTTGAATTACGTGGCACACTCTGTGACTCCACATTAATGAGAGTATCATTTTGAATTCAAATGCATATGCAGAACTCAAATGCAAGTGATCATATTCTTAGTAGCAGTCGAGATTAGAAGAATTTTTGCCTGAGATAGAGGCTTGATGTTACTACGGGTCAGTGGTATCAGCTAGATAGTTATATTTTTGCGGTGAGTTTCTGCCTTGAGTAATTTATTTGGTTCCTCTGTTTTTTTAAAACCCTAAACACAATATTATTGGGGAAAAAATTGAACGCTATTTTCTCTTTAAAAAAAATTAAAACCCTAACCACAATATTGCAAACAATTTAGTTAGGGGCACAATTTTATTAGAATTCTTTTGGCCTCAAACCTCTTTCCAATCATCAAGATGAGTTGAGATTAGTTGTTTATACTCTTTGTACTTTAATTTGTTTATCTGGTTTTGACCTGATAGGAAGTTTAAGCATTTGAGTTTTACAAGTTCAATATAAATTATTCGACTGATAAATAGACATCAGACACAACTTGAATCTATCATTCACGATATGTTAGGGATTAATTCAAGGCAAAATCTGTAGTTACCGAGTTTGAAAATATTTTTGTACAGATTCATGATGGTGTTTTATCAAAAGATGTAGAAACATCAGTAAACCATGGACCAAAGTTTGTTTTATTAACCGGCAATTGTAGCTTCAACAATTGATTCTCCAGTTAAGGTCCTGCATGACAATATAGATTATATAAATGAACATCAACATGTCGAAGTTAATGATGAAATAAGCAAGAAATATTCGATCAAAATCAGCACAATCTCAATCATGCTTTGAACGTGGCAGATTTATCTCCAGATGTTCAGTCAAAAGGGAAGAAAAACAGGGCTAATGCTGAAACGAGTAAGACCACAAGAACTATCTAGATCCATTTATAAATGTTTCAGTGCTAGATCCATTATAAATGGATCAATAGTATGCTTTGGTGCCAAAAAAAGTATCAATTCCTCAACAAATAATATTTGAAATATTCTCATGGCTTCCTATCGAAGCCATCAAATCGTTAATACACATTTTCAAATTCTGTAATTCTCTTATATCTGAGTCAGATTTTGTGGATATTCATTTTTCTCTTTGTTTGACCCCTTCATGGTGGAACAAATTTCTTTCTCCATTTAATGGAAACTTTTTACGCTACTGGGCAAACAGAACATAGAAATATCTCTACCTCCCTTTTTCAAACGGAGAGATTTGATGGACTCTATAGTTGTTCAAATTCTTTGTTGGATTTCGTTAATGGTTTATTTTGCATTTGGAAACCATCATTTACGCGAGGTGCTGCAATTTTCAATCCTATAGAAGAGAAGTAAGATTTCTTCCCGATCCAAATAAAGGTATTCTTGGCATAAGTATTCATTAGGCTTTGAGCCAGAAGAGAAGAAATATAAAGTGTTTTTTATCAGCAACACAATAAGATGGGTACACAAAACAATGGGTTTTAACTTTAAGCATAGATAAATCGTGGAGAGACTCAAAGCATTACTCCTTCTACTCCGTGTTGGGTTCGAAAGAGATTAGGACGTTATGCAGAAGCTTACAATTGCAAATCATATGATTAACAAATCAGACAACAAATAAAAGTATACTTAAAGACATAATATTATTATATGATATGACCAATTGTCCTACCTATTTAAAAACTAATTAAAAGAATAAACTGTAGAGAAAAAATCTCCCATTAGCAAAAGTCTCTAAACGACTACATTGTGGATTCTATTGTGCTATGCTATGAGAATAGAGATTTTCAATTTATTGATCTTCAAACTTTTCCTTTAAGGAAAGAATAAACCAAATGTGGAAGAAAAATATATTTTTATTTCAGAAAAAGTTCAAGCATTTATGGTAATACTTTGACTTTTCTTTAAAAAAAAAACTTCAAATAAGGAAAGAAAATCAGGGTGAAACCCTAACAAATCTCCCCTTTTGACTGAATTTTCTTGACAAAACTTGATCTAGTTAAGATGCATGATAATCTTCGTTCTTCACATAGTCTTCATCACTGCTGCTTGCCATGGTTAAGAATAAAGTTTAAAATATATGGGTTAAAAAGGATTTAAAAATATTTTATTTTTATTTTCAAAGATGCAGCAGCAAGAATGTTGAAAATATGGTTTAAATCTCTTCTCCACATGTAACTGGACAAAAATCTTCATTATTGTCAAATTTATTGCAAATTGATTTGAAACCGTGTTGAACCTATCTTCAACCTCGTTCCATTGGATCATTAAACTATGTGTTCTGATACCACTTGTTGGGTTAAAAAATGATTAGGGCGTCATGCGAAAGCTTACAATTGCAAATCATATAATTAACAAATAAGACAACATATAAAAGTATACTTAAAAGACATAATATTATTATATGATATGACCAATTGGCCTACATATTTAAAAACTAATTAAAATCATAAAACTATAGAGAGAAAATCTCCCTATAAGCAAAAGTCTCTAAACGACTACATTGTGCTCATGGCCCTGGCTAAAGGGAAGATGCTGCCATATTGATCAGGGCTATTTTATGGCAAGGGAGCAGGTCCTCTCGCAAGGTTAGTATCACCTTACTATGTGAGTTATTGCCTGGTGGTCACTTGCCATGTGTCATCTCGTTGTCTTGCGTGTCAGTAACAAATGACTTTTCATTTTCAAAATCCAAGGGTAGCTCTTGTTCATGGACCGATTCAAATGATAAAAAGACCTGTGATCTATACTTTTCCTATTCAACTCTTCAGCGTGTTCTCTCCAAAAAC
Organism: Solanum stenotomum; assembly: GCF_019186545.1. Lineage (NCBI taxonomy): Eukaryota > Viridiplantae > Streptophyta > Magnoliopsida > Solanales > Solanaceae > Solanum > Solanum stenotomum. Next base: position 33,849,665 of record NC_064293.1, read on the forward strand.
AAAAACAAAAAACTCTTCTCTTTTTTCTTTTTGTCTTCTTCTCACTCTCAATATTTCAAATCCTTCATCCCATTCAAAGGATCTTCCTTCATAAGAAATTGAAAACCCTAGTTCTTTCTAGTTTTCAACTCTTCCTGAGGAACCTTCTCTTTCCACTCCGTTGTGTGGTATATGTGAGTTTAAAACACCTCACACTAAGATACTGGCTTCACCCATAGTAGTCACTATTGAAACCCTTCCGTGTTCACCCCTTCTAGTCCTATCCTCTCCAAAGGCCTCAAATCACTCTAAGGCTTATTTTGTAGTCAAACCTATTGATGGTGCGCCTACTGAAGAACTAGATGTCACATCTCAATCTGGCCCTGTCTCTTTAATTATGTCTGAAAGAATGTTTGGTGGTGATTTGCCTGAAGAAAGGGGGTTGAATCTAACATTCTCGCAGCAGGAGAGGAATGGGTGGTTCAAATCCTAACTACTTTGAAGGGAGATATTCATCCTTCTATCTATGAGGTTGTGTAAAAGTCACCAGATCCAGTACCTAGTAGGTCCGAACCCGTGTTTGATAAAATTCCTGAGGTTGTGACACAAGTCAATTTTGCTCAGGAGGATATGAAGGATGGTGAAGAAACCCATCTTTCTTGGAAGAGGATAGGGATAAGGGGAAAATGCGGTTGAATATGCCACTGGTGTTAAAAAAAATCAAGTGCCAACAAGGAATCAATTTCTGAGGTACCTAGTGAATCTGCACAAAAATGGAAAAGTAAGGGAACAAAGAAATTGGTGGAATCCTCAACCATTAAAGTCTCTCGAAAGTATGTCAATAGAGGATCACATAAAAAATTGATGGGATGTGATGGTGGCAAACAAGGCTCAAACTGCTCGAAATAGAAAGAGGAAATCTAGTGTAGCTGAGGAAGTTCTGCATGTGAACCCTGTAGTTCTTTCCAAAGAGGGTGGGTCAAGCGACATGGAATCTGATGATATTGTGAATGTTGTTGCGAAAAGATGAAGGGAAGTAGAAGAGCAACGAGTTAAAGCCCTAATAACCAAGAAAACTAAAAGGAAATCACAAGCAAAGGATGTTCCTGCAAAATCAAAGGTTGTTCCTATGTCTAAACCAATGGAGGGACTAGGTCCATAGGTGAAAAGAGGGAGAGAGGATAAAGTCCTAACCAGGGAAGAAAGGATTGAAGTTCTAAAAAAAAGGTGCTAAATGGGAGGGTGTTTGACCCTGAAATTCTTACCGAACTAGGAATGTGCTACTTGGTAGATTATGTGGCACTGCAAGATTGGGAGCATCTGTTCGAGTGTCCTGTGCCATGATTGCACGAATCAGAGGTGCACGAATTCTACTATCAGTTGGTCCTATTGTAAGATGGAGGAATAAGCATGAGTGTTCATGGAGTGGAAATCACCCTAAGTGAGGAGGTCTTGGGAATCATCTTGGACATACCCTGCAAAGTGATTAGGTCTGTCAAAGGCTGCAAAACATCAATAGATTATGTCCAAAGGGCTACAAAATTTGGAGACCTGAAGTGCACTTGGGTTCCTAAGAGGTTTATCAAGGGAGAACATCAACTGTATTTTGAATTCGTCAAAATGGTGTTGCTGCCTCGCACAGAAAAGCGAATAGTTGCATCATCAACAAACCTCTTTGTCATGGAGCAGTTGGATACTTATGAAGCGATCAATCTCTCAGGGATCATGCTGGAGGATATGCACAGGATTATGACAGTGAAGAATGGAAAGCATGGGATAACCTATAAATATCTCTAAACTCAGTTTTTGATTACTTTGATGTGCCTCTTGGCAGGGGAGTGGCAGGTACCATCAAGCAAACCTTTTCAATGTCCACCCTTATTGAATGTGAATGTGTGGAGGGTAAGGTGAAGGCCAAGTCTCAAGTCTCAAAACTCCTGGACAAAATAGAAGTGCTTAAAAGAGAAATGGAGGACTTTACTACCCTTCTAGCTGAAAAGGAGTTAGAGATTACTCCACCTAAGGCCTTGCTTCAACAGGCAAAGTCCCAGGGACCAGGTAACAGTGCAGATGCACAGGGGAAACTCGACAAGTTGAGAGTCGAAAATACAAAAATGACAGATTCAAATTCCTTTCTAAGCAAGGAAGTTAAGTCTCTCACTAAGCAGCTGATTCAGGCTCATACTAATGCACATTCTGCTTTAGTCCTTTTATCCTTGACCTCCCCCGTCCTAGAGTGTCTCTCCATTCTTCCTTTTTGTTTCTTCCTGATTATCATTGGAAGTGTTGTCCTAGTTGTGTGATGCTTAACAACTAGTTTTGTGGTACATGATCTACCTCAATAAATTGCCCTATTTATGATTTTTCTTCTTCTTCTTTATTTTGCCTGTTTGCTCATGTACTGTGTGTCTGTGGCTCTGAATTCCTTACTGTTTGCCTAGCACTTGCGTATGTTTACTGCTCTAACTTTTCAATGATATGCCAAAAGGGGGAATATTGTACATGTTGCTGACGGTATTAATGATAGGGGGAATGGTGACATGGGGAATGATAAAATGAATGAATAAACTCGATGAGACTGTTTGTTTGTCATTATCAAAAACGGGGAAAATGTAGTATTTCAGGTGTTTTGATGATCCTTACAAATGACGGGACCCCTTCAAAAGCTCCAAAATACTAAAACTCACGTAAGTACCAAAAGAATATCCAGGTGACAAATCTGTCGGTCACACAAAGTGATAAATGACTTGGGGTCCCTAGAGGAACGCTCTAAATGACAACATGAGGCATAATATAGAAATGACCCGGAGGACATTACATCTAATCTATTCTTCTAGAGCTAAAAATCATAGACGAGAAATTTTTTATTGTTAAATACACCTTTGTTTCGGTTGGTTTCACTATTGCTACACAATCTTTAAGAAAAGAAACTTTATTGCTTTCCTTGAAATAAAAATAAATACAAAAGAACGTAAGAAATTTCTAACAATTGCCTAAGACATGATGATATTGTATATAAAACATAATCTGATTTTTATTTTATCAATTTCTATTTTCTTTAAAATACATGACTGGGATCTTTGTCTACAAAGGATTTTAATCGTTTACCTTTTATGTTAAGTTGAATAGTTGTTAGGAGTTTAATTGATGATCTCAATTTTTTTTTTAATGGATGACAATGGTCATCTAAATACAAAACCATTAAAGAAAGGTACTCTAAGCTTGTAAGATTAGTAATTTATGACAAGGAGTCTACATTGAAAGGGATGTGAATCGATAGAGAACGTTTTCTTCGTACAAAATGGAATGTTTTGTAAACCAACATGTGGCATTTGAAATTTTTGTAGTGATATTCTTGGAAATAGGTAGTTGAAGAGTATATAGTTGTAACTTTTAAGTCTTTCCCTCTCTTCATGTTTATTTTCAATCTTCATGTGGAAACTTTCAGCATTCATTTAATTATAGCATAAAAGATCAATTAATATTGAGAAGATAACTATATCAATGTATAAAAATAGTAGATAATATATACAAGATAAAAGAAAGTGATCAAATAGTAATTCATTCACATTCATTTATTAAAAGTTCTTTTTTTGGATAACAGGACTTAAACAGTTACATTGTTTTCCATACTAGCTATTACATATAGATTTCCAAAACAGGCTAACGTATTACAAGTAGTCCGTGGAACTAATTTAGTCAGAGGAACTCCTTCATGATATGCCTTAATTAACGGGATTACAGGGTCACGAGGAATTAGCATGATAGTAGCTTTAGAGGACGATCTCAGCTTGGCGCCTATCTTTGACAAAAAGTCTACTACTTGATTTGCCTGGCGGAAGCTATGGCGGAGAACTGGGCTCCCCAACTTCTTCATAAGCAACCTGCATGAATCAATTAAATCAGCAAAAATGGGTTCAAAGAATTTCAGTGGAGTCAATTTCAATTTCAATGGACTGTAAATCATATGTAATAGCTATTTGGAGCCCTTGATGAAGAGCTTCTAATCCAGCCATTACATGATTTTGCACCTTGACCTATTTATAAAATCCTATTAACCAAACTCCCTCGTGGTTAATCTAATGATACCCCCAATGCCTCCCGAGTTGCTAATATTTGAGTAGAAGCCATAGGTGTTGTAACATCCCGTATGCTAGAAAACCAAAAATGCAGAATTTCAGAAGACCCACGAACCATAGGGTGACCCACGGACCGTAGGTGGAGTCCGTGGTTAGCCACCTGCAGCCCTCCCCAGAAACTCAGAAAAAAATCATCGAAGGGTCGATCCACAGCTGGACCTATGGACCGTAGGTCAGACCACGGGTTGTGGTCTTGGTCCGTGGATCAAGACCCACAGAACCCCCTCTCTGAAGCCAGTTGACGATTGACAGGATGAACCTTAGGTCAGTCAACGGTCCGTCGGTTGGCCCCGATAACTTTTAAGTCAGGGTCGTTTTGGTCTTTTCCCTATGTGCCTAAACTACGTCGTTTAACCCCTAAACTACGTCATTTTGGTCAGCTTTGTCCTAGTAACTAAATTAGAACTTACCCTAGTCAAGTCATTCTCCAAAATTCATCCAATTTGAATGAAAAGGAGAAGAAAGAGTTGACCAACCCTCTCCAAGAACGCAACAAGGTTTCCTCCAGTTCCAGCTCCGAAATCAAAAGATTTCTCTGTGAAATTCGTCACCAGTTATATGGGATTTCACTAGTGGGTTCCTTTCACCCATTAGGTTCCTAGAATTCAGTCAGATTCTTGATTCTCTATATCATGTTTAGACCTAGGGTTTCTTGAACTAAAATAAAAGAGTTGTGATTCAGCTGTTAGACTAATCCTAATCAGATTATCATGTTTTTGAGGAATTTTTGCTTAGCTTCTTGCATGAAACTCAGAACCCTAGTTGTGTAGATTCGTTTAGTTCATGAATTACACTTGCTAGGTCAGTCTTATTCAAATATACATGCTCCCGTTAAGAATGTTTCATTATCAGTACATTAATGTTGCATTTTCAGTTAGCGTGTCAGTATTTGAGTTATCCAATTTATATTCAGTAATGTTGTATTGTATACATTCTAGTTGGGAGTCGGCTTAATACCAAGTGGACTAGGGTCAGTCACCTTCATAGTCCCAGAACTACGTGCCTCTGTAGGTTTAGTCCCCTCTGTGGGCATCATATTTAGTGATCACGCCAGTCATGCCTTTATACCCCTAACAAGGTATAGTGGGTCCTATCAATGGGGCATATATATTGGACTCCACGTTTAGCTAACGTGGTTTTATGTCGGTTATTAGTAGCTCTCATAGTCAGATTCTAGTACTTTGACCAAATTACGAATTATATTTCAGTATTCAGTTTCAACTTGTTATGTACTTGGTCATTGCATTCAGTTTAATTCATGTTTAGTATGTTCAGTATATTCATCATGTTCATCTTATATCATTGCTCAACATGCATATTTCAGTTATATATATGTTGTTCAACTTTATCCTATCCTGCATGCTTAGTACCTTTCAAGTACTGAAGCACACTCTGTGCTACATCTTCCCGTGATGTAGGTTCAGGTCCTCATCATTCAGATCACGCATATATTGGTTCCCGATCTCCAGTTCAGCAGTATTAGTGGTGAGTTATCATTCTTCGAGGATGGTTGATATGTTTTCTATTCAATCTTTCTTTGTTTTAGTTTCAGTTTTGCTAGAGTTAGTTGGGGCATGTCCCAACATCTCTAGTCAGTTAGAGGATTTTATTTAGACATAGTTAGATTTAGTTTTAGATTTGAGTTTGACCTTTCAGTTGTTATTGAACTCTCAGTCTTTTATATATTCAGACTTAGAATGTGTATTCCCCATCATTTCATTATATATCATTTTTAAGCTTCCGCACAATATTTCTATTTTTAGTAAATCTTTAAGTATGCTTATGATATGCCAGTTCAGGGTTAGCTTGGGGTCACTCGTGATTCTAGGTCCTGTGTTACGTCAAGGGGTAGCCTCGGGGCATGACATGTGTTTAGCTTGAATCTCCCAATAGGAGGTGGAACCCATCTGATATGAACTTGGCAGATAAGACTAAAATTGGTCGACTGGTTAGAGATAGTAATGTATTCCATGATTTTTTCTTTTATCATGTTAAGGGATGGGGAGGTAGTTTTATTATTATAAACATTGTGGTTTCTATTTATCCAAATATACCATAATCTAAAGGGAGGAAATCCATCCAAGTATAACTATCACAGTCATTTAAAGGAGGTTTTAATTCTTTTAGTGCGTGGAGCCAGTGATCATCACGGGAGTGAGTAAGCTGGTGGGTATTTAAACAAAAGTCTAACCAAAATTTTTTAGATGTGTGGCAGAGAAGAAAGATATGGACTGGGATTTCATTCTCCTGGTTGCAAATATGGCAGATGGGGTCTTGAACTATGCTCAGATAGTGGAGGTAGGATCAGGTAGCTAGTCAACTTGTTATGCGCACAGAGCCAAAGAAGCAGGTTAATTTTGTTAGGCGTGTGAAGAGACCATATCCAATTGTTAGTATTAGAAACTTGAAAGAAAAGATAAGGTTCAGCAGAAGTGTTTCTTTCATTCATGCAGATTTCAATAGGCATACACAAAAATATATCTACATATGCTTTTCCTAAGTTAGTAGAGGACCATACCTATACAATCACTATTGACTTTCTTACAAAACATATTCCATAAAACAAGGACTACCTTGCCTTTACATGCTAGGGTTTTGCCCTGATTTTCTTTCCTTATATGAAGTTTATTTTTTTCTTAAAGAAAAGTTAAAAGTATTAAAATAAATGCTTAAATTTTTTCTAAAAGGAAAATATAATTTTCTTCTATATTTGGTTTGTTCTTTCCTTAGAGGAAAAGTTTGGAGATCTATAAATTAAAGATTCCTATTCTCATAGCAATACACAATGGCGTCCACAATGTAGACGTTTAAGAGTTTAGTTTATGAAGAGATTTATTCTCTCAATAGTTTTAATATTGTTTTCTTATATTAGTTTTCATATAATAATATTATGTTATTAGTATAAGTTTTTGTCATCTGATTTATCAATCATATTGCAATTGTAAGCTTCCGCATACACCCTAATCACTTTCGAACCCAACAAGTGGTATCAGATCACATGGTTCAATAATCCAATGGAACGAGGTTGAAGACAAATTTAACGCGGTTTCAAATCAAGTTGCAACAAATTTGATGATAATGAAGATTTTTCAAGCTACACGTGGAGAAGAAGTTTCAATCATATCTTCAACATTCCTGTAGCTACAATTTTTAAAAATAAAAATGAAATATTTTAAAACCATTTTTAACTCATATATTTTAAACCTTATTTTTAACCATGACTAGCAACAGTAATGAAGATTTTGTGAAGAACAAGATTATCAAGCATATGAAGAAGACGGATCAAGTTTTGTCAAGAAAATGCAGCCAAAAAGGGAGATTTGTTATGGTTTTACCCTGATTTTCTTTCCTTATTTGAAGTTTATTATTTTCCTTAAAGAAAAGTTAAAGTATTACCATAAATGCTTGAACTCTTTATGAAAGAAAAATATATTTTTCTTCCATAATTGGCTTATTCTTTCCTTAGAGGAAAAGTTTGGAGATCTATAAATTAAAGATCCTTATTCTCATAGCATAACACAATAACTTCCACAATGTAGACTTTTAAGAGTTTAGTGGAGATTTATTTTCTAAATAGTTTTAATATTGTTTTCTTATATTAGTTTTCATATAATAATATTATGTTTTTAGTATAAGTTTTTGTCGTTTGATTTATCAATCATATAATTTGCAATTGTAAGCTTTCGCATGACGCCCTAATAACTTTCGAACCCAACATTACAAACTAAGCATAATATTAAAAAAGGAACGATTAAACAAAAGATTATCTAGAAATATATCATTTTCTAACACTCCTCATCGAGATTTTTCTTGGATACTCCCAACTTATCCCTTAGAAGTTCAAATTTCCCCTTAGGAAGAGCCTTGGTCATAATGTCTGCAATTTGTTGATTTGAGATGCAATGAGCAAGTTGAACTTCACCATCCTTCTCTGCTTGCCTAATAGCATGAAACTTCACATTCATATGCTTGCTATGACCATGTTGCACTGAATTTTTGGCCATAGATATTGCTGACTTGTTGTCAACCTTAATGACAGTAGCTTCAATGTCATTTTGCTCCAGATCACGTAGAATCTTTCTTAACCATAGAGCTTGATTAGTTTCACCAGCAGCGACGATGTATTCTGCTTCTGCAGAAGATTGAGCTACCATCTCTTGCTTTTGTGAATTCCATGAGAACATGCCTGAACAAGTATAAAAGCATATCCAGAAGTGATGTTCATATCATTAACGCTTCCTGCCTAATCACTATCTGAATAACCCATCAGTTACCCTTGCTCTTCCCTTTTAAACCAAATACCATAATCAACAGTTCCTTTGATATATCTCAACGTTCGTTTAGCAACACCAAGATGAACTTGACTTGGAACTTGCAAAAACCTCGAAATTAGACTTGCCACAAATATGAAATCAAGTCTTGTTGTTGTCAAATACAACAGACTACCAATCAAACTTCTATAAATTGTTGGATCATCCCTGTCACCTCCTTCAAACTTCAAAATTTTTTCATTGTGAAATAGTGGGGTCGGTACATGCTTGCATTTCCCCAAATTAAACCTTTTAAGAATATCTCATGCATATTTTCTCTAAGAAATGAAGATTCCATCAGTAGCTTGATGAATCTCCATTCCCAGAAAGAAACTCATTTCACCCAAATCTGACATGTCAAACTTGGTCTCCATTTCTCGCATGAACTAATTTACCATTGCTTCATTGCTTCCTATTACCAGAAGATCATCAACATAGAGTGACACCACAAGTACATCTCCTTCTTTAGCCTTCTTCACATATAAAGTGGCTTCATTTTCATTTCTCTTGAAGCCAAAATGAATGAGATGATTGTTGACACCCAATTTTGGCTCTCCACATTTAACTATAGTAATTATAATAATAATAATAATAATAAAATATATATGTTATGAAATTTACAACTTTTTTTTACTTATTTGACTTGATAAATTTATTTCTTAAATGTTATTTCTTATAAAAATTAAATATATTATATTACTACTTACTTTCTCATTTTTTAAATAAATGTTGTTTTTCTTAAGAATTGAATCTATTTTGGTTCAAATATAATTCCTTTTGTCGCAATAGATATTTTTCGTGCATTTATTAATATTGGAAAGCTTAGTTAATTAATGATTTACTAATTTATATTAATTTAATTTTAAGAGTGACTAATTTTATCAAATAAGTTAATCTTGCAAAATAATTATCACTTATGACTATTTAATAAAGAAAGTAGTTATAATTTAAATGAATTTAATTTGAGCAAATTTGGCAATCCAAGTCTTATTAAACCGGCCAATCCGTGTATGCCACGTAGGCGAGCACATGGATTGTGCTTCTTTAGATTCGATCTCAGCCTTACAATCTAATCTAATGGCCTTAATTAATTCATCCTTTTACTATATATATATATATATATATATATATATATAATTATTATTATTTATTTTTAAACTCTTTATTTTTACCAACCGTCCGATCAAATGATCGGACGACCCAAATTAAATCCCAAGTTTTTCATCTTTTCCCAAAATAAGTACAATCCCATCGCCTGTCAAGCTTTTTCCCTTTCCCAGAAACGTTTTCCTTCTTCCCTATACGTTTCTCTTCCCTAAAATTGGCCCTTTCCCATCAAACTCTTTTCCTCTCCTCTCCCATCGATCTCTTTTCCTCTCCTCTCCCATCGATCTCTCTCTTCTGCCATCGTTTCCGCCTACAAACCACCGGAAAATGGCAATTTCCGGTGGTCATCAATATATCTCCCCACGCCGTCCATCAATCATAGCCCCTTCCTATCAACTTTACATCCCTTTCATCATCTTTTATGAACCAAAACAGACCTCAAAAGCCTTACCACCGGCACTGCTACGCCTGAAAAAGGCGAAAGGCATGAAGAACCATCGGATTTGGGGCTAGTCGTCCCTTTAATCTGATGGGTGTAAGGTTCCATCACTTATTTTTTGAACATAGTAGAGGCCCCAAATCGGCTATAAAGAAGAAAACGAATCCAAGAGCAAAAAAAGAAACGATCGAGAAAAACATAGGAGCAAAAAAATATCCAAGCAGTAGAAAAAAGATAGAAACAATACACTTCAAGAACAATAGTTTGAGAACCTTTCATCATTTTGTTTATTTTGGCTTCGAACCCAAGTCCAAAGTTCGAGTTTAAAGTTGGAATCCTTGACGTCAAAGCCCTATTTGCTGGTCGACAACAGGTACTGCTTTTCGTCAAATCTCTTCATTTCGTTTTTATCTTAATATAATTTGTTGGGATGTTGTTGTAAAAGTGTGTGATTAGGCTGTCACTAACATATTTTATTAATAACAAGTTGTCGATGTAATTTGGAAACATTGAATGCAAAGAAAGTTTAAGTCTTAAAATTGAATCATGTTTGTGTTACTGCTTCAATTAAACTTCTCATATTTGGATCCATGACAACAGGAGAAAAAATGTTGTTAGTTTTGACGTAATATGAACTTATATCAAATAACTAAATTAGTAACTAGCATTTGTTTGATAGAAATTTTTGGATACCTGAGTGTATTGTATATTCACTAGATTCTATTTAATATTAGCAGTAAGTTAAAAGATGGGTAGAATAGTTGTTGTTTGTCTTAATTCAAGTTCTCCTTATTACCCCCATTTACTAGCACGTTTGATCTAATTGTATAAATCTTGTATTCCCTTTCTTTAATTGTTCAAGTTTAGATGCCATTCGTAGTTATTTCCTTCTTCCATTTGCTTGGGATTCATGATTTAATTTAAGTTTGGAAATAGCTTTGTATTCTATTAAATCTTGGGTTATTTAACTAGGCTTGGCTTGGGATTCTCTCATGTTTATTTTGACTCTAATGTGCTGTATTATCCTCCTCTTTGGGTTTATATCCTTCTTTATTCATCAAAATTTTGCTTGTTTGTCATTCATGAGATCCAATATTGAGCGAATGAGTACAGGGTTATGATTCTAAGTTTTAGATCATATTTTTATAAAATGTTTATTTTTGTACAGTTTTTTATATATTTTTTAAGGAAGCTTTTGGTTGGCATTTATTTTTTGATCATCTTATGCCTTCAAATATTTATGTGAGCATGAATTGTGCCTTTGTTTAGGTCTAATTGTTTTATAAGAGATCACTAATAGTTAAGAACTCGATAAAAATAGTAATTCAACAATAAGTCGTCTAGTTTATTACACTCTAATTTGAGTTAATTTTTTATGCCTTATGTTCACTCCTTACATGGGAAGAGATGAATTATTTATGTTACTACCTATGGTTGTATTTCAATTTCTCTTTATCCCATTCTTTCTTATCTCTAAGGGTATATCGATCTTTGTGATAATGAGGTTGAATGTGTTTTTCTTATCATTTCTTGTTCACTTTATTGTAAACTAGTGTGTGAAGAGTGGAGGAAGTTAGGAGCATTTACAAGAGAAAGTTACGGCCTTAACCCGTTAAGCATGTGATTATCCTTGTCATCTCTTCCAAAATATGTCTCGACATCTTTGAGTTTTGTTTTAACGACAAAAGTCACTACGTGATATCAATGATAATTCTGTTATATAAACACTATTTATTTGTTTAAGCAGTCAAATCTATACCTAAAAAGTTACTCTAAAGTACTATGTCAAAAGAGAATGATTTATTTTGCGGTTCCTAACAGCTTGTCTTTTTTAATGTTTGGTCCTCAAATCACCCCTTTTCCTCTCTTCTTCGTTTAAATCATTAGTTTGAAGCCATATTAATTTCATGAATACATAGTTGCAATATCTTTAAATTCTTTATTGGAAGAAAAATGTGCATTCTTAGTCAAGTTACATGAATTCTGTCATTATATGTTCTTCGTGCATCATTGTTGTGAGCATGTGCACTTTGCAAAATGTGGATTTGCCTTACCTACAATGTGAGATTGGATTAAGTTAATAGGTAGTGGGTATTTAATATTTGTCATCTTTAGTTTGTTAACTGTCTTTAGTTTTAGTTACAAAGCTAATTATATTGATTAATAAGAGCTCCCTGTGTTCACTATTTCCTTAGGATTTGTTTTATTTTTGTTGCTATGGCTGAGCTTTCTTTTCTGTTTATAATACTTTTTCTGACGTAATCAAGGTTTCTCCTAATCTTACTCTTTTTTTTTCTTTCTTATGTTTCATGTACAACCCCGGAGAGTTGGAGTTTCCACTTTGAAACTCATTATTGGCCTAAAATATTAGGCCAACATCAATTAGGATAATCGCAGGGCTTGGAGTCTCATAAATAGGAGCCCAACATTTCTTAGCCTTCCTCTTTTCGAGTCTTAATTATATTGTTTGGATATATTGGCTAACCTTTACTTACAAGTTTTGATATATTGTTTGTCTTTCATTTTGAAGCTTATTTTACGCGAACTGATAGTATTTGTTCATGAATTTAGTTGAGACACCTTTAGAACAAATGATACAAAAAATATTTTCTTAAAAATGGGTTAGCATTTTCACTCATAACATTCTTTCAAGCCTTTTAAGTTGAAAAGAGGGGCTTATAGTTTTAAAAGATTTCCAAATGAACTTTCAAAAGGGTAAAGTAATTTTCATTTAGGTGTTTAAGTAGAAAAAATAAAACTCATGAGTTGGGCTTCCAAATGAATTTAGGGATACATAAAGTCTAAAATAATATTCATTTTGGCCTACTCATCACTTAGGACGTCCAAATATTTTGAAACTAGTTTAAAGGCTAGAATAATATAATTACATTTAGAAATTTACTTAAGGCTAAGATACTTATCTTTAGATATACATTTTCTTTAAGAAAATAAGTAGGGAAGTAGGCTTATATATTTAACAAAACAAATGTAACTACAGAATAAGTTTCAATAGTTAGGCCTATTTTTATACTCTTTACATCACCCCTTTATAAAATGTATTGACTATACTTACTTTTTTGAATCGAACATTGCTAATAACATTTTAATCTTTTTAACATGCTATTTCAAATTTTAGATATGCAAACAGGTTCAAATACAAGGTACACATATATATGTCGTACATATAAAGGTATATACTCTATATTTTTTCTACATAACCTATTATTATCTACTATCTCTTTTACTAATATTATTGATTCATTTTATAATTTATAAATCCCTACACTTAAAGATACGTATTACTTTAGTACATATAATATATCGTCAATTTGTCCATACGTGTAAATGAATAATAAGTGTTCACATGTTTAAACAACTTACATGTATATATTACACTTTATAATAAACATATTTAAGATCACAAACTTTTTATATAATATTTTAACATCTAGTATCATTATTATTTATTTCATTAAACTTCATTTTTCACACATATCACTCTATATATTTAAACCCGATTATAATCTTATTTTATTTTTACATCTTAATTCTATGTATAAATAAAACAACAAAATTTACATCCTTTAAACTCCACAATTATACATCTAAGTTAAGTTCAAATAAGATACATCTATTTTTACATATACATTTATCATACATTTAAGTACATTTATTTATTTTTACAATATGATAAAATGCTACCATTAAATCTATTTTATAAGACATATATATGTCGTACCTTGTATTTTACTCTTTTCTTAAACTAACTAACTTATCATTGTTTTTTTTAAGCAAATAAATAAACAAGTTTTCCTAATCATATTTTCCTAAATTGAGTTTAAGGACTATCTTCGGATAGGCTCTGAGGGATGCTTAACACCTTCCCCTCGAGTAACCAAAATCCTTACTTAGAATCTCACTAGTTTCGTAAATCAAAACAGAGTTTACATTTACATAAATAAAAATGGTTTTCCTAATATTTTCCTTAAAATTTAGGTGGCGACTCTAAAACAAACAAAAAACAAATTTTTTTCCAAAATCAGAGTGTCAGCCATATTATGTTGTGAACTGTTTCGGCTGGTTCGAAATAGGGTGCGACAATGATCATCAATCTTATTGTACCATGCTCGAGGAGCCTTGATTTAATTGATACAATGCTTTATGAAGTTTGTAGACTTTATCCTCGCTTCCTGCAACTTGAAAGCGTTCTGGTTGGTCGATATAAATCTTCTCATGTCCATCTAAGAATGCCAATTTCATATCCAGATGATACAACTTCCAATTAGATTGAGCTGCCAAAGAAAATAGAAGCCTTATTGTATCATGTCGTGCAACAGGTGCAAACGTGTCTCCATAATCCAGACCTGGAACTTGCACACAACCTTTCAAAACAAGTCTTTCCTGGAACTTGCACACAACCTTTCAAAACAAGTCTTTCTTTGTATTTATAAACTGTCCTATCTGGATTAAGTTTGGTTCTATAAACCCACTTCATCCCAGTTACATTTCTGTTTTTGGGTTTATCAACCAACTTCCAAATATCATTCTTGTTTATCATACCAATCTCCTCCTTCATAGCTTCAATCAAAAATTCATGTATTGATGCTTCTTGATAGCTATTTGGTTTTGAGATTGTAACATTACATCTTTCATATATCTTGGAAAGGAACCTTGTCTTCAAAATTGTCGAATCAAGTGAGGATTCCCCGTTTGATTCTTCATTTTCTTCCAAATTTTAAGAGCCAAATGATTGGATTTAGGCAGCCGATTCAAGTTCTGAAAATTTGCATTATCTTTCTCAATGTGCTCCTTACCCTAGTTCCAATAAGTATGCTCATCCACGACTACATCTCTTCGGATTGAAATACTTTTTTTTTTGCAAGTTGAAAAATCTATAACCCTTGGCTTGTGAAGAATAATCAATAAAGATCCCCAATTCACTTTTTGGTTCAAGTTTGCTTCTTTTGACAGAAGGAATACGAAAGGAATATGAGAACAAGATATTGACCCAAAAACTTTTAGATGTTTGGAAGATGGCTGTATTGCACTCCATACCTTAACCGGTGTCTTTTCATCCATATCTTTTGTTGGTAGCCTATTTAACAAATAAACTGAAGTATTAATAACTTCTGCCCAAAATCTTTGTGGAAGTTTCTTTTCCAGCAACAAACATCTAGCCATTTCAACTATTGTTCTGTTCTTGCTCTATGAGACTCCATTTTGTTCAGGTGAATAGCTTACTGTCAACTTTTGATCAATCCCCATATTTTCACAGTACTTAAGGTACTGCTGAACTATTCTTTCACTCAATAATTGGCTCATTAGGAAACTGAAACTTAACAACTTGAGTTCTACAATCAACTAAGGCATAACAGACATGAAGCCATTCCATACCCAGAATAACATCAAAATCTACCATGTCTAACTCAACTAAGTCAGCCATGGTGTCCTTGTGATTGAAAGAAACAACGCAATCAAAATAAACTCTCTCAACTAGAATAGACTCACCAATAGGTGTAGAAACAATGAAGAGCTCAAGAAATTGCTCAGGAAGAATATTAAAATTCATAGCAATATAAGGAGTCACAAAATATAGACTCGCTCCTGGATATAGCAAAGTATATACATCAAAAGTAAAGACTTTGATCATACCTGTGACAACATCTAGCAAATTCTCTTGCTCTTGGCGACTGGTGATAACATACATACAGTTTGCTCCATCGCCTGTCTCCGAAGTAGCTCCTCTAGGTGCAGCTCTATCTGGTGGAGTAGCTGAAGAAGATTGGGTTCGATTGCCCCCATTACCACCACATTGCATGTTCTTAGGGCACTCTTTCATGAAGTGACTATTCTGACCACACTTGAAGCAACCAGTGGAGCCATCATGACATACTCTTGACTGGTTCCCACCATACTAAGCACATGCACGAGTCCCGTTACCTCCTTGTGCCATACTTCTTTGAGACTATGGATGTCAAGCTCTAAAATTCTGTGAACTCTGATTCTTGAACTCACCTCTGTTCCTTGGTGCAGGTGCACTAGCAGATGATGGAGCAGATCCATTTGGCTTTGTTTGAAAGAAGGACCGACTTGCATTACTGTTCTGCTGCCCGAACTCATTTCTTGATGTATTAGCCTTCTTGTTTCAAAAATCTTCTCTATCTCTCAGCTTATCTTCCTCAACCTATTGCACATGGATCATCAACCTTGCTATGTCCACGCCCCTATCAACATAGCCGCCTTGTCACCTTTACTTGACAGGTGAGACAACTTAGATAAAAACTAGCTCATCTTGCTCTTCATATCAGCAACCATCTCCGGAGCATAACGGGACAGTTGGGTGAACCTAAGGCTAAAATTATGCACACTCATAGATTCCTACTTAAGAGTGAGGAATTCCCTTACCTTTGCCTCTCTCAGTTCACGGGGAAAGAAATGCACCAATGAGGTCTCCTCAAACATAGTCCAGCTCACAAATGGTGCACCTTCATCTCTACTCTTCTCCCATTGGTCGAACCACACTCTAGAAACACCTTTCAGTTGGAATGCGGGTAGTTCCTCGCGCTCAACATTAGCAACATGCATCACTTCAAACACTTTCTGCAACTCTTCCATAAAGTTCTCTGGATCCTCAGTGATACTTGAACCGGTGAAGACTAGAGGATTAATCCTTAAATACACACAGATTCTGGACGTATCAGCCACATCCTATCGAACCCCTCTCTGTTACCCAGCTTGGTTGGTCACCACTTGACTCAAAATTTGAATAGCATCCCAGAATTCAGCATTAGTGACCTCTCCTTGGGGTTACACTTCAGGTGCATTCGGTAACCCTTGATCCCAAGGTTCAACATTTCTCCTAGAGGGACGACCTTGAACAATTTTTTGTGGAGGCATGATCTGAAATATACACGCAAGCACAAATTACAAAGAAACTTTATAGAGTTTAACTCTATCGCACGAAAAAAATATGAAAAAAATGAGATAGTTCCTAATTGTTGCAGCCTCCTAATTACAGATGTGGCGCACTTCACACCGATAACTAGAATTCTACAGACATGGCTTCATAGACACCCTAGGACTCTTGAACTTTGTGCTCTGACACCAAGTTTGTCATGTCTCGAGCCTACACCCTGAACGCGACTGGCACTCGAGAACCATTGCTGGCCCCAAGCGAACCCTTGGCCTGACTTAACTCGCAGGGAAAACTTACTCATCAATAAAAAAACTCAAAGGAAAGTTGTAACTCATATGTATTAAAATAAATACTCATAGTATTTTAGAAATAACATTCACCAGCCAAAAGAGGCAACTCAAGTCTCAACATTTAATAATGGAATGAAAAAGACTCAAGAACTATTTTTGTCTATCTATGAAGCCACTACTAACTGAGATGGACGTCGG
The DNA here is from genome assembly GCF_019186545.1 of Solanum stenotomum. NCBI lineage: Eukaryota > Viridiplantae > Streptophyta > Magnoliopsida > Solanales > Solanaceae > Solanum > Solanum stenotomum. The sequence goes on from NC_064293.1 coordinate 33,867,043, forward strand.
TACAAGACCCCCAATCATCCTAACTGAAATAACATGACAGAAATAAATGAGGGATCCTTCAGAAGCAAGGAGGCTGACCAAACAACTCTGGAACTGCAAATGGTATCAAGGAATCACCTATTGATAATCCTAATCTCATGTATCTGCATCATAAAAGATGCAGGACAAATGACATCATTATATGGAATGTACGAGCATGCAAGGGTAAATCTAAAATATCACAAAGCTTGAACTGTAACTGAAGAAACAACTTACCACGTCTCAACTCAACTCAACTCAAGGATACTCAAACTTACTCAACTCAGTTCCATATAAAGCAGTAGTAAAATGAATTATAAAGAAAGCTTTTAAACAATAGATAACAACTCAATGTATTGTAAAATACAACAATAACTCAGTTTTTACATAAAAATACAAAATAACTCTATTTTGGAGATTCTCTAACTGACAACCATAACTATGAGCTATGTGATGATACAGCGTCTCGCCCTCGCCGCCAGAACTGTCCTATACTTTGTTGGGGTATAGGACCTACTCACTAAATGGATCCACTAAGCTATGCTTAAAAATCAATAAGGAATCATCTAAAAAGTATGACCCTTTCTACCCACGTAAGTTGGCTACATGGTTTATGATGACTTTGAGTTATCTACACTCATCCCCATATCGGTGCTCAATAATACTCCCAAAATATAACTTAGCTCATATGTTTAAAAACATTTCTCTTCCTATGGTTTGAGATAATTACTCAAAAGATTTCTTTAAAATGAGATAGTACTCAAGACTTCTCTTAAACTTCTTTGGAAATCATAGTTTCCTCCTCTTTTAAATGTAAGAACATTTACTCTTGGGAATACTCAGTTCCCATATATTCATTTTGAAAAATAAACTCAAGCTTACTCATCCTCATACTCAAATACTGAAGTCTTAAAACAAGTTTGAAAAGATTGTAAAAGACTTCTGCAAATGACTCGAAAGAACTCTCAAGACTTAACTCTTAACTCTACCTTGAATTTGAATTATGAATTCAAGGTTATAAATAATTTTATGAGTGATCCCTTGATGTATGTATGTATTTTAGAGTGTGTATATCGAGTATAAAATATAGGTATGATTCTTGGGAACTCACAAAGAAAGAATGACAGAAGGGTAGGGACCAACGACCTTGGTGCACTGAGTGGCACAGGGCGCCAACCTTTGAACTACTGAAGGTGGGTTGGGGCGCGCTGAGTGGCGTGGCGCACCAGGACTCAAACTACAGAATCTTACTTGTGGCGCACTGAGTGGCGTGGCGCCCCAACCCTATGCCCAGTTTTTGACGACTTTTCTTGTTCTTCATCATGCTTTAACTCCTCTAAAATTAAACGATTTCCCTCAAACTCTTATGGATTGATAGACCCAATATAATTACAACAAAATTCACCCTAAATTACTCAAGAAGAATACTTCAACACAAAATACTCATCACAAGAACTCAACGAAACCTCATACTTAAAGAAAGGATCACAAACTTCAAGAAACTCATCAAGAATTCATCAAGAACTCAAATCTGCTCAATCTTATAGATGAAATTAGAATATGTAAATCATGATTGGTGTGTGGGTGAACGAACCCAACACTATGAAAACTTACATACCTTGATTTGGCGAAATCCCTCGAAAATCTCCCGAATCTTGACGAACGCCTTAAACTTTTCTCCTCTTCTTGAATACCTTTCAAAACCCTAAGCGTATTTGGGATTATGAACACTGGCCTATATCAGATTTGACCCCAAAAGTATTACTAAATTCGTTTTAAGCGTAAAGGGTAAGGAAATGACCAAAATACCCCTAAAATTTTTGGGTAACTTTCCTTAACTGGACAGACAAATTTCAAACGGTCATATCTCCCTCATCCAAACTCAAGACTTAGAAAACTCGGTGGCGTTGGGAAGAGGATTCCAAGACCTTTCATTTGATATCTTATGGGTCATATAACTCATCTTGTACCGAAAGTTATGGTCGTTTGAAGTTGACCCAAAACTCATAACTTAGCATAACTTGCCAAAATTTTCAATATGACTCTTTCCAAAATAGTTCTTTCTAAACCTAGCTCTTTCTAAGGCAGGATGTGACATATTACATGAGCCATTTGCAGTATCTACTCCAGTAGGATAATCTGTTATAGCTAGAAGGGTCTATTATAGGTGCCTAGTAAGAATATGTGGCCGTGACACATTGACAAATTTGATAGAGCTAGAAATGGTTGATTTTGATGTCATTATGGGCATGGATTGGTTGTCGTCTTGTTATGCTACGGTTGATTGCCGAGCTAAAGTTGCTCGATTCCATTTCCCAGGTGAGCCAGTCTTAGTGTGGAAAGGTAATGCTATGATGTCTAGAGGAAGGTTTATTTACTCTCTTTAGGCACAAAAGATTTTAGATAAAGGGTGTTTATATCACCTTGTCCATGTAAGAGACCTTGAAGCTGAGAAACAGGTGGCGACTCTTCAATCTATGCCCGTTGTGAATCAATATCTAGATGTGTTTCCTGACGAACTTCCTGGACTACCTCTAATTAGAGAGATTGATTTTGGTATTGACGTAGATCCGGTATCCAGCCTATATATTATAGAATGGCGGCATTAGAATTGAAAGAGCTAAAGGAGCATCTGAATGATTTGCTTGATAAAGGTTTCATTCACCCCAACATATCGCCTTAGGGTGCTCAAGTACTATTTGTACGCAAGAAGGATGGCACAATGCGGACGTGTATAGATTACATGATGTTTAATAAAGTGACGATAAAGAACAATACCCCCTTCTAAGGATAGATGATTTATTTTATCAATTGCAAGGGTCTAAGTGCTTTTCAAAGATTGACTTGAGATCCAAATATCATTAGCTGAAGAAGTAGATATTTCTAAAACAACCTTCCGAACGAGACATGGACACTTTGAGTTCCTCGTCATGTCATTTGGACTAACAAATGCTCCAACAGCCTTTATGGATATGATGAATAGGGTTTTCAAACCCTTTCTTGATATGTATGTGATTGTATTTATAGATGACATCTTGATATATTCACGGGATGCCAGAGAACATGCAAATCATCGGAGAGTTGTCCTATAAATACTCAGAGCGCACCAACTATATGCCAAGTTTTCTAAATGTGAATTCTAGATGAACTCTATGGCTTTTCTTGGCCATGTGGTCTCTGGTGAAGGCATTATAGTATATTTCCAAAAGATTGAGGCTGTAAAGAGTTGGCCTCGGCCTACTACTCTGACGGAGGTGCGTAGTTTCTTGGGACTAGCTGGATATTATCTAAGGTTTGTAGAGGGCTTCTCCTCTACTTTTGCACCATTGACAAAGTTGACGAAGAAGGCAGTGAAGTTCTAGTGGTCCGACGCGTGTGAGAAAAACATCCAAGAGCTTAAAGATCGATTGACTAAGGCGCCAATATTGGCCTTACCAGAGGGTACATAAGGGTATGCAATTTATTGTGATGCTTCAGGCATTGTCCTAGGATGCGTCTTAATGCAGCATGAGAAGGTGATAACGTACGCTTCTCGACAATTGAAGAAACATGAACAAAACTACCCCACTCATGATTTGGAGCTCACTGCAGTGGTATTTGCGCTAAAGATTTGGCGGCACTATTTGTATGAGGTACATGTTAATATATTTACAGATCATAAGAGTCTCCAGTAACGTTTCAATCAAGAAGACTTGAATATCAGAGAAGGTGACTAGAGTTGTTGAGGGACTATGATGTAAACATTCTCTACCACCCAATAAAGCTAACGTGGTAGAAGATGCTCTTACTCGACTATCTACGAGCAGTATAGTACATTGACTATGTGTACAACAGGAAGTAGCATGAGTGTTCACAAATTAGCCAGCTTAGGAGTCCAACTTCTAGAACCTGAAGATGGAGGCGTAGTCGTACATAATAGTGCTGAATCATCATTAATGGCATTGGTGAACGAAAAATAGTATGACGATCTAATATTTCTATAGTATCGAGAATTGATTTGTGAGTACCGAATTACTGCATTCGAGTTAGTAGGAGATGGCACCTTGAGATGCCAAGGCAGACTATGTGTTCCAAATATAGAAAGGTTAAGGCAGAAAATTGTGGATGAAACACATTGTTCCCGATAATGAATTCATCCAGGCTCCACAAAGATGTATTATGACCTTAAGGAGGTCTACTGGTGGAATAATATGAAAAGGAATATTGCGGAATACGTGGCACAATGCTCCAATTGCCAACAAGTTAAAACAGAACATCTCAGACTATGAACATTCCAATATGGAAATGAAAGGTTATTAATATGGATTTCATTACAGGTTTGCCTTTGTCTTTTAAGAGACATGATTCCATTTGGGTGATCATTGATCGGTTGACGAAATCAGCCCACTTCTAGCTAGTTAAATCCAACAACAATGTCGAAGAGTATGCCAAACTTGATAGAATTTGCCTACAATAATAGCTATCATTCAAGCATTGGCATGGCTCAATTTGAAGCCCCTTATGGGCGTCGGTGCAGATTTCCTATTGGTTGGTTTGAAATAGGTGAAACTCAAATATTAGGACCATACTTTGTTAACCAAGTCGTTGAAAAAGTAAAGCTGATACAAGAGCGACTGAAGACAGCTCAGAGCCAATAAAAATCATATGCAGACGTACGCCATAGAGACATAGAGTTCCAGGTTGATGACTGGGTATTCTTGAAGGTTTCCCCTATGAAGGGCGTTATGAGAATTGGGAGGAAAGGTAAGTTGAGCCCCATGTATATAGGGCCATATATAGTTATACGTAGAATTGGCCAAGTAACCTATGAGGTGGATTTGCCTCGAGAGTTAGCTGTAGTACACCCGTTCTTCCATGTGTCGATGTTACGCAAATTCTTGAGAGATCCTACATAGGTTATTCCCATAGAAGGTATGGAACTCTCAGAACATTATTGTGTGAGGAAGTCCCTGTGGCAATATTAGACCGACGGGTTAGAAAGTTAAGGAAAAAAGATGTAGCATCAATCAAGGTACTTTGGAGAAGTCAGAATATGAAAGAAGCCACTTGGGAAACAGAGGTTGACATGAGGGCCAAGTATCCCCACTTATTTCAGTAGCCAGACAAAGGTTCTTAAAGTCATAACTCCTTCCATTTGAGTATCAGTTTTGCCTATACTTTGTAGTACTGCTTTATTAGATGTTATATGTTCAGGTACTTGATACAGACACCGCATATCACTGCTAAAAAAATAGTGAATACCGACCTACAAATCCCGACCTCCGGAGGTCGGTATTCCTTGAAATATCGACCTAAAACCGACATCCCAACTTAGGTCGGAAAAAGCTTGGTCGTTATTCAATACCGACCTCCGGAGGTCGGTATTTACTGACCTCTCGAGGTCAGTTTTTATTTTATGTCAAAAAATTCATATATTATTATTTCCGACTTCCTGAGGTCAGAATTGGAATACCGATATCCGGAGGTCGATATTTTTATTTTTGTAATGTTGAAATTCTGACCTCCGGAGGTCGGTATTTTTATTTCTGTATTTTTAAAATTCCGACCTCCAGAGGTCGGTATTTTTATTTTTGTATTTTTAAAATTTCGGCCATCGGAAGTCGGTAATTTTATTTTTGTAATGTTGAAATTCCGACCTCCGAAGGTCGGTATTTTTATTTTTTGTAATGTTGATATTCTGACCTCCGGAGGTCGGTATTTTTATTTCTGTATTTGTAAAATTTCGACCTCTGGAGGTCGGTATTTTTATTTTTGTAATGTTGAAATTTCGATCTCCGGAGGTCGGTATTTTTATTTTTTAATTTTTGAAATTCTGACCTCCGGAGGTCGGTTTTCTGCTACAAAACAGGCAGCAAATTGCTGCAATTTTTAGTTGCCCACCTGCATATTTATGCGAAAACAACCCAAAGCCAAATAAACTTCATCCAACCAAAATAACACAATATTTTCAACATATACATTAAAGTATTCCAAAATAAACTTCATCCAACTTCAAAATAAACTAAAATACGATCAAATTAAACAATTCCAAAAATATAGAAGTCTAAAATGTCAAATAGATACAACTACTCCTAAACACTCTCACTCTCCTTGATAGACGTACCATTCTCATCACTCTCACTCTCCTTGTTGGACGTAAGCTGAAATACGAGTTCATTGACAAAGTAGAGTAAACAAAAAATAATCAATCAATTAAAACATAAATAGATAAATGAAAGATAAAACATAATTAAATCATTCTTTTATCCTAATGGCTCGATGACGAGTCTCCGAAAATTGTCTCTATCGCCTGGCTGAGGACCATGTGCATTTGAGTGCTGGGTGGTGGGAGTATTAGGCTCCGAGCCATTGGATTCAAGATGAAGATTGGAAAGTCCAATTGATCCACTACTAGTATTCAAAGTATTGCACTGACTAGCACTAGATGATGGTATGGTAGACCCACGACCAAGATGTGAATAGCCCTGCAAAGTTTGGTACCCCGAACTAGGTACCACAGTGGGTGTAGATATAGTATAACCAGATTGTGGAGCCACATGAGTAGAGGCATTATGTGACTGGTGTGCCGAGTGAGTAGTTGAAACTGAGGCTCGTTTTGAAATATTAACTCGAGAGGGCTCATCAGATATCACGACCCCAGTGGGCCTTCTCATAGCATTGGCCTTAAATTTCTTTTTTGGATTAGCGGATTTTTTTGATTTACCCTTGTCTTTATCTACCATCTATATCAATTAAATTAAAGATTAAAACAAAGTAGTACAAAATAATGTCACAATGTCGAACAAATATATCAAACAAAGTTATCATAACATAAGGCTTAATCCAAATAGTCTCTCACAATGTTAAACAAAAGTTAAAACTACTAAAATATAAATTATACTCAAATATGAATAGCTAAAAATCAACTAACTAAACATACAAATTGTTATTCATCCTCTTCGGAAGTTTCTTCATCATCTATCCATTCACATGCATCATCTTCGGAAGTTTCCTTCTTATCTATCCATTCATCCTCTTCGAAAGTTTCCTCCTCATCGTCCTCCATATTTGTTGGCATATCTAACTCTTCTCTATTAACTTCTTCTAAAATGTGATCAGGATGCTCCAAATTCATTTCTAACTCAACATCCACTAACCACAACATTTATTTTAACTTATTCATACAACTTAACAACTTTTTCACTTTAACTAGTTTAGTTTCGACTTAATTCCGACAATGAAATTCACTAACTAACACACAACATTTATTTTAACTTATTCAAACAACTTAACAACTTTTTCACTATAACTAGTTTAGTTTTGACTTAATTCCGACAACTAAATTCACTAACTAACCCACAACATTTATTTTAACTTATTTAAACAACTTAACAACTTTTTCACTTTAACTAGTTTAGTTTTGACTTAATTCCGACAACTAAATTCACTAATTAACCCACAACATTTATTTTAACTTATTTAAACAACTTAACAACTTTTTCACTTTAACTGGTTTAGTTTTGACTTAATTCCGACAACTAAATTCACTAACTAACCCACAACATTTATTTTAACTTGATTAAACAACTTAACAACTTTTTTACTTTAACTAGTTTAGTTTTGACTTAACTCCGACAACTAAATTCACTAACTAATCCAAAACATTTATTTTAACTTATTTAAACAAATTAACAACTTTTTAACTTTAACTACATTAGTTTTGACTTAATTCCAACAACTAAATTCACTAACTAAACCACATTATTTATTTTAACTTATTTAAACAACATAGCTTTTTAACTTTACATAGTTTAGTTTTAACTTAATTCCAACAACTAAATACACCAACTAAATCAATTTTATCATCTATAGGATCATTTAGTGTTGGTACTTATGCTTAACAAATATATTATTTCTAAATTTAAAGCTAAGTGTCAATAATAGATGGACACAAATCGATCTCGCAAGAAAATCAATTTTGTCATCAATAGGATCAACTAGTGTTGGTACTTATGCTTAACAAATATATTATTTCTAAATTTAAAGCTAAGTGTCAACACTAGATGGACACAAATCGATCTTGCAAGAAAATCAATTTTGTCATCAATAGGATCAACTAGTGTTGATACTTATGCTTAACAAATATATTATTTCTAAATTTAAAGCTAAGTGTCAACACTAGATGGACACAAATCGATCTTGCAAGAAAATCAATTTTGTCATCAATAGGATGATCAACTAGTGTTGGTACTTATGCTTAACAAATATATTATTTCTAAATTTAAAGCCAAGTGCCAACGCTAGATGGACACAAATCGATCTTGCAAGAAAATCAATTTTGTCATCAATAGGATCAACTAGTGTTGGTACTTATGCTTAACAAACAATCGATGGACACAAAAGAATTATCACAAAATTAAAGCTAAGTATCAATACTAGATGGACACAAACAAATTATTGAAAACAATTGTACTTGAACTTTAGAAATTTAGAAGCACCAACCTTATCTCCTACTTTGATGAAAGAAGCAATATAGTCTTATATCAACTTTTTTAGATGTTAAGCTTCCTCAGTTGCCTAGCACGAAAAGTTCTAAAATTAGTTATATATAAATTTCAAATCCAAGAATATTAGTTATATATATATATAT
>NC_064293.1:33885161-34032863 GCF_019186545.1 Solanum stenotomum
CATCATTAGTTAAATTCGCGCAACCTTGTTATGTAATGCCAAAAGTATTAAGTGGTTCAGGTGCAGCGTGCTCACATATATTCCAGTTTCATAGATGTCCATTCAGGGGGAATTGTACCACTCAAATAGTTGCATGAGAGATCACTGTAGGTCAAACATTGAAAATGTATTTATATCATAGTGATTTTTTATCTTAAAAAAGAAAAAATAAAGTTCCTACTGGTTTTGAACTCATAGATTCAAGTGAGTTAACAGTACATTTTGGTGAGATTGGGTAACTTCACCAGGGATGGAGGAAGAACACCAGCAAGATCTTGTCCTTTGAGTAATCTGTAACATTATAAGAAAAACTATCAAAAGTCAAAACTATAAAACAGATATTTGGGTGTGTTCTGAGGAAAATATTGGCTGAAAAATGTCCATTAATTTCTTTATGTTCCGTTGGTCAATTTTTTAAAAAACATTGGAAAACAAGTTCCTTGAAAATGAGACTTTCATAGTGGAAATAGGGAAAACAAACAAGTTTCACAAATGACATTCTACATGTACTCCTCATCTTCACCCCACCTCCACACTCCAACCCCATCCTGTCTCTCATAATATTTGTCTAGATTATATACAACTGCTTTAAGATAATAGTTTTTACTTAGTTATCCAACACAAGAAAATAACTTAAACAAAATCTTTATTTTCCTAGAAAACCCAACAGACCACACCCTAAATAACAATGCATTTTGTATAAGCAAAAAAATCCTAACCAACTATTTGAGGACTTCCTTAGTAATTTTCCCACAGGGTGCAAATAGTTGAATGAAAAATCTATCTCAAGAATGTAATACTAATGCCTACTATAGTATTGAAAGTTGGCTCTTTGATTCTGTGAAGCCCAGTAAATAGATTTATAATGTTTAGATAAATAAAAAAAAGTTTTTAAGTATTTAGTTTTATATCAAAATAACAAAAATAAGTCAAATGTCTCGAAGTTGAAAATCCTATATGACTTTAGATTTATAAGTCAAAAGTCATCAGACCATCCCAGCATGCTTTAAGGCAGTGTTCGTTTGGAAGTACCGTTTTGGAATTTGAAAAAAAAAATCATGATTTTTAATAAAATTTTGCGTGAAACATATCCGAAATTAAAAGATACATAAAGGAAATAAAAATAAATTTGGTCCAAAAAAATATAATCAATCAAATCCAAAATTGAGTCATGCAACAACAGCACGAGGAGACTCTCTTCTTCAAGTCTCAACTTCTTTAAAAGTTGGAAAAAGTACTATATATATAAGCACAAATTAACTTTATTTTACTCTATTGCCTCATTCACAAACTTTAACTAAAAAAAACAAGAGAAATTGGAGGAAAATCAAATTATAAAGATATAAAAAGAGGCAGAGGAAAAAGTCTTACATGCTTTGTACATGACAGGAACCATTAGGGGTATCGCAATTGCAGGTTACATTGCTCACATACACTGACAAATCATCCGTTCCTGGTGTAGTCCAGCTCGTGCTCTCATCACAAGGATTCACATCAAAATCCCAATCAGTTTTCCCTAACTGCTCCCCTATTTCTCTCAGAGCATTCTCTGCAAAATCGTAAAATTAGTCGGATATTTACATAATCACACTGCAGTTTCACAACAAAAGATTCAAACTCTAATTTATATGCTTATGAGAGACAGACATTACTTTCTTCTTCAGGTAGAAGGCCGCGACCATTTTGTGCTTCGCAAACAATTAGGAGTAAGCTGAAGGTGATGAGCAAAAATGAACAAGTGCAGTAATAAAAGGATGACATCATCTTCTCTAAAATGCAAAAAAAAAAAAAAAAGTTGAAGTGAATATACATATATACATAATGAAGATTTATCGAATATATAGATCTAGGAATGAATAAGATACATATATTATACATATAATATTATTATTAGAGAGTTTCTGAGAATGTGTGTGTGAGACATGTTGACAAGGACATCAAATAATAGTACCGCAACCTGAAAGAAGGAATGACACATGCATGTCATAGTAAGTACTACACAAGTTTGTTTTGCTCCGCGCTGTGATTTCCCCTGCCGTTGGATCATCCAATCAAAGATTATGAATCAATACTTCAGTAAGCAGGGAGTAGCCTACATGGATGTGGCCGGGTTAAATGGTTGGAACCTTAATCGCGAATTCAAAGAATTTAAATTTTAAATTCACTTTTATAATATTCATTGTTTTGTGTGGTATCTACATAGTGCAAAATGATGATGTGGCGATATATGTCATTTCCGACATTCTAAAATTAACTTTCTGATCATTTGTATTTTTGGAACTGCTAATACATATATAGTTTAGTATATAACTTTATTATTACAAAATTTAATCATGTGTCTTGAGTATTACAAATAGGTAGTTTAGTTTATTATTACTAAAAATGAATTACCAACTTTAATGTTAATTGAGTAATAACCTGTGAAAATTACCCTATTTTTTGTCGCAAAGTGAAGCCAGATAAACTGATCATTATAAATCACATTTAGTTATAGGGTATTTGTGACTCTAGAAAAGTGAGTACACCAAAATATGTTGCGAGTTCAATGAACTAGAAAAGTCAGACAAGAGTTGCTTTATGTCAGAAAAACTATTTACAAGAATAAAAAAAAAGTTAGAAGAAAATTGACTAGTATTATCACACTTAAGATATGAACCCTACTAGTTTAAGATCATAAAATAGACATCAATTGACTTGAGGCTTGACTTACTATATTCTAGGCCCCAATTAATAATATCATTGGAAAATCATTTGTCCTTGTCCTTGAAACTTATCATTTTAAATAGAAAATAATAATAATAGTGCAAAATATTACTACAAAAAATTACTCCCTTCATTACACTCGTGTTTTTAGTTTAAGTACATTCCTTTAAAAAAAACTATTCACTCCTAATAAGAAAAATGTGTTTTTATTGATTTGCCATTAATTAAGTATCTTAATTTTTTTATTTAGATTTTTAATAATTATTTGATTAGATAGAACTCCACTTATTTGTCTTTGCCTCACTCATAAAAGATAAAATTTAATTTTTATTATATCTCATAGGTGGTGTATACATGTACATCACACGCCAAATGAATTGAATTTGACATGCTAATTTGCTGAATAAGATGAGTAGACTATTGCCTCATTCAAATACCTTATTTAGAGTTGACAAAATTTGCCCTAAAATCATAATATGTCCAACCCGTTTAAGCACGACTTACGATGACTACTATTTGTAAAGAATAAATCTCAATTTGGGTTAATAACATAAGAGGCAATAGCATCAATATGATGCTTTATATAAGAGTAGTAATGATCGATCGAATTTCTCTTAGCTTCTTTCTATAAATTTCATTGGAACTTGATTAATAAATCCAATCTAACTCGACTTGATTTGTTTTTATTATTTCGACCTCCAACATGGTTTCTCGTAATTTCAAATCTCTTTCCTTTTATTCAAGTGTAGCAATATTTCTATGTTGAACTCGTATTTCTTGATTCATGCGTTTAACCCATAAACTCAACTCCTCGAGGAATTATTATAGATACATTGATAAGAAATTAAAAAAGTAACTTAATACTTTTTCAAGATAATTATCCAATATAATAAAGGAGACAAGTGACAAAGATATTTGTTATCCTTTTGCTAGCCGTCTACTTTGAAATATATTATTTTGATAGAAACAAATTAATAAACAGTGTGTACATGGTACCTTAGCATTGAAAAGTCTAGTGGAATTTGGATCCAATGGGACATAATAACATGTGTAGACATTGGAATAATTTTTTTCCTTTCAAGTTGACGTACAATAAGACCAAAATTGAACATGACATAATTAAATGTGATGACCTCGTTCAATTTAAGGAAAATTACATAAATACACAACTTATTTTATTCTATTTTTTAATATTTTTTTATCATTTGAAAAAAATATAAAAATTGCTACTCTTTCATATTCGTGGATACAACATTTTACATGATGTATCAGTTGGACATCACTTTACGTGATGTATTCGGACGTACGCGATGTATCCAAAATCAAGATGTGATATATCAAGACGTTTTGTGATATATTCAAATTCCATTAAATTTAAGAATTTTTTATAATTTAAAGAAAAATAGAGATATGATGTAATTATCTCTCAACCGTTAACACCATGTGGTTTGATAAAATTTCTAATTTAATTTCCTTTTCTACACTTTGTTTCCATAAATTATGCCATGAGGCTGCTCTTCCACGATAGAATAAATAGAATTCCTCAATTCTTAATGAGAGTATTTGAATTCGATCCTAGTAATTAAATTACATTTTATTGTATCTCCCTTTTTCCATACCTAGCGTTTTTAACAATGTCAATTATATTTCATATCTTCTCTTCGGGTTATATTTGGTACCAAAAGAAAGGCTGCTAGAGAATATTTTTACATCAATCTAACATAAGAAACTTACGCTTGACTTGAAAAGCAAAATAAAATAATAAATAAAATGTGAATATCTTATATACTGACAAGTCTTTAATCGGGGAAAATTATTAGTATTATTATTTTTTTAAAAAGGTCCTAGCATTGGAAGTCTAGTGGAATTTGGATCCACTGGGTATTATATAATACGTGAACATTAATTGGAAATTCAGTGGCGGATCTAAGATTTAGAGTCCGTGGGTGTCAAATAGACTTATCAATTAATAATTATAAAAAAATATATAAAATGTGCCAGCTGCTTTTCCTTAAAAAAAGTGCTTGGAGCCTTTTTTTTTCTTAAAAAACATCTGCAGCAAATTTCTCAAAAAAATAGGTACAAATGGGATTCAAACCTGCAACATCAGCCTTCTAAAGTTGCCCTCCTACCGTGGCACCACAAGCCAGTTTTGTTCTCTGGGTGGCACACTTTATATTTATATAAATATTATATATATATACCTATGTATATATAGAGTTTCCATCGAAGTTCAGGGGTGGCGTGGCACCCCCACACCCCTTCATAGATCCGCCCTGATTGGAATAATCTATTGTGTTTTGAAGTGGACAAGAAAAATAAAATTATTGCTAAAACAAGGTTAAAATAGAAAACAAGAGTAATCTTTCTTTTCATTTTATTTTCTTTTCCCCACTTCATGTCTTATCCTACTTAAAATGCACGGATCCAAAAATAGCCACCTCTTTTGTATTTATCATTCTTACTAGTTATTGGAAGTGTGCGTTGCACGTTTTTCTTAAATAATAATCTATTCATCACATATTCCATACAATCAACAAATTTTAAAAGTTTAAAAATTGATATTGTGCAACATAAAAAAAAAATGTAAAGAAATAAGAAATTCTTAACAAATAATTATAGTGAATCATTGAATTTATCACATATAATTATAGTTATATTTTATTCCAGGATTATGATTTATGATGCCACCAAAGTTGAAAGAGAGAAAAAAAAAATAACAAACAAAAATATAATTGAATGTGATAATACACAGGTGAAGAAGGAATCAAATAAAATAAGAGACTTTGAAATCAATAATTAAACCAATTCACTCCATTTCTTATGATTTATTTGATAGTGTCCAGTGCTTAATTTATAGTTAGCAAGACCAATTTTTTTGGGGGAAAATTTTCAAAATAACAATATTTTAACATTTAATGGGACCTCATAGCCAAACTTTCAATATTTATTAAACATGTCAATATTTTAGGTTGTTATATTGTTGATTTATGTATGTCATTTGTTTAATTTTAAAAAACTACAATTAATTAATAATAAAATGGAGAAAATCAGGGGAAATAATATTTCAAATAAGGTAATTTTTAAATTTAAACCAACAAAGTTACCATAATTACTAATCATAATTTTGGTATATCTTTAAGTCGGCCTAGTTTTTTTTCCAGTACTCGTACTCTCTTTTCATCTTTTATTTTTGGGATTAAAATTTGCAAAATTCCTTTCCTATTATACGTGTTTGGTTCCACGATCGACATGGTTTCTCTCTCCCTTATTCCTCAAATTCCCAATATTGATTTTTAATACTCCATTGAAAATACTCAATCTATGTCGAATTGAAGTCAATTGATTTAAGATTTTTGTTGGCAGTAAAGAAGATTTTAGAATGAATACACAATTAAAAAAAAAGAAGTACAAAATTTGCTGGCATACAAAGTGAGCACAAAAAATTTAAAACTTGTTAGCATACATTTAGAATTAATACAAAATAAAAAAGAAATACAAAACTTGTTGGCATACAAAATGAGATTGAGATACAAAATGATATTGAAATACAAAGTGAGCACAAAAAATCTAAAACTTGTTGGTATACATTTAGAATTTATACAAAATAAAAAAGAAATACAAAACTTGTTGGCATACAAAGTGAGATTGAAATACAAAATGATATTGAAATATAAAGTGAGCACAAAAAAAATACAAAACTTGTTGGCATATAGTTAGAATGAATACAAAATTGTATGAAGCCTAATTTAGAATAATAGCATACAAAATTATGTAAAACTATTTATCTATTGTCCTATAATATAATACAAAATTAAACATACACATAATTTGAAATGAATACCACCTACAAAATAAATACAAGTTACACCTAAAAATCTCAAATTTTAGCAAAGATACCACATGAATTTTGTAATGAATACAAAATGCAACAGACAATAAAAACAGTAAATAATACAATTTGATAGTTTAGATACAAAATGCAACATGCCATAAAGTTATTTTTCATCACTTTGAGCTTCAACAATTTTATCAACTTTCCAAATATTGACATTCGAAAATGACACTTCTTCACCTGACACTTCTTCCAGATCCAATTCAATACTTTTGAACGATTTATCCTAATATTGGCACTTCAAAAATGGCACTTATTCACCTGGTACTTCTTCCAGATCCAAATCCAACATACAAAATACTTTTGTATCTCAATACTTCGACAAAGGTTGAAAGTCTTTTGAATGATTTCTAAGATTTCATAGAAAAATGGAGGATTTTGATTTTTAAAAAATGCAAGGTATAAGTTACTTGAGGATATGGAATAATGAAAGAAATCTAGAGAGAGAAAGAGAAAGGATAGAATTTGGGTAAAAAATTTAGAGAGTGGAAAGTGGGTAATTGAGTCTTTTATTTTTTCTTTCATCCATAAAAGAGTCAAAAAGTGGGGCCAATTTGAAAAATAAAAGGAAGGTAAATGAATTATATTAGGATACATTTAATTTGTTAAAATATTGACATTTTGACATTTTTAATAATTATTTTAAAGTGTAGATGTTTTTAATAATTATGTTAGAAAGTTTGACTAGTTAGCTAATTTATCCTTTTTTTCTTCATTCAATTTGAGGAAATGAAATGATAAAAAGTTTTCAAATTTAATTTGTAGAAATGAAGAGTCTAGAAATCATGATCTTTCATTTTTCATCTTTCTTAATTGTCTTTCTTATTTTATTGCATTTAAAGTTGATTCAATTTTTGACTTAGCACCTTTTCACTTTAGTATTTAGTATTAAATATTTAATTAATTATATATTTAATTTAGTATAGATTAAAATGATAATTTAACTTTGCACTTTAAAAATTTTCACTTTTAATAATATTAATTTCTAGACACATTCATCGTATGTATCCGACCCGTGCAAATAGTATCTAAAATATATTTAAAATATAGTGAAAATATCACATCTTTGTTAGCTTCAAACATCTCTAAACACATAGACTCGATACAACTAGAAAAATTAATATTTCAAAAAGATTGTGAATTCAAAAGCACAAAGTAAAGCCATTTAAGAAAACTAATACTCATATTTACCAGCCAATCAACAAAATATAAAAGAATAACTTTAAAGCTCCGCATTTTCTTTTTATAATTCTCATGATACCTTTAAAAATAAAGGAAGTGAATACAATGTCTGCGAATTTCTTTTATGAACACATAAATCGGATTTATGAGCTAATACACACGAAAAATAAAAAACGTTGGTTAATTCCTAAAAGTTGACTCGTAAATACGAAAATATGCCAAAAAAATAGTGGAACTATATGCAATGCTTCCCCAACTCATTATTTTAAAATAGTTTTGTCACTTTCTATGATTTTTAAATAATGTGTACGCTTTAAGGCGAATCTATGAAGATCTAAGGGGTATCACAAGACGCGGCTTTATCGAAGACATTTGATATATATATATATATATATATATATATAGTGATAATATTTTGTGTAAATAGTGTGTAGCTCGGATGGTTAAGTTTATCACATGCATATTTCTTTCTTCTTTTGCCTTCTATTTATTCTTTCTTTTGATATATATATATATATATATATTAACACTGTTATTTCTAATGAGATATTTTCAAAATAAAGAATTATTGAGAAAAAGTTAAAGTACTTTTTTATTTTACTTTTTGGAAAAGATAGAAAAGTCTACGTGAATCGTTATATATATTAAAAGGTGACACCGCTTGCAAAAAGGTTTGCGTACACCATTGCTTTTATATAATTATGTATATAATTATTCAAAAATTGTCTCAAAAAAGATTTTGTTTCACTCAAATATTTTGTTAAATTAGTATTAGTTAGTCAGTAGATTATATTTTTGAATTAATTAATTTATAATTATTTTATTTCGTTAAGATTAAGAAGCTTGTTAATTAATCTTATTTAAATTCTAGCCGAATCTAGCAAATTTGGTTACGTTCTTAATTAGAATTGGCCATAATTGAAACTGATATATCTTAATTTCAAATCTAACCCCTTCTATTATAAAAAAAAATGTTACTATTTTGTTACCTCACTTTAGACTCAACTTTCAGACAAAATTTGGGCCAACTCCAGCAGACCCAATTCATTAAGAAAAGGTAGTATGGATCCAAAATACTATTTTCATATGATGGCCCAAAACCCACGTCATTCATTTTAAAATTATTTTGATATAATAGTAATAATCATATATTTTTGTTTTCATCCCAAATGACCGTTATACATACAACTCTGTACTCTTCTTCACTACCGTATATTCTCACACACACGCTCTTCTCAAGCCGATGAAGATGAAGATGGGTCTTACCTTCAAATGGTGAATATCCCAATTCCCCTCTCAATTTTACTTCTTCGACGATTAAAGAAATCAAGTTTATTTGTGTGTGTATGCAGCAGACAATGGCGAAGATCACGCTGGCGAGAATAAAATTGCTGAGAAACAAGAGGGAGGTGGTTGTGAGGCAAATGAGGAGAGACAGACATTGGTATGCTTCTTGAATTCCGTCCGGATGCCACTGCTCGTAATCAGGTACTTTTTCCTCTGACTTAGGGTTAGGGGCTTAGTTGATTGATTGATTAATTGAACCTCGAAATCAACTCGTAGGAATGGGGAATTTGGTTTATCAGTTTATGGATCATTTAGATTGAAACATAGAATTTTGCTTTGGTTCAAGGTTATAGCTTGCAATTGTTCACTGTCACAGCAAGGGTGTTTACCACCGAGATCGCTAATTGGAAAATCTGTTGTGAAGATCTATCTTAATCTTTTAACTATTGTTCCTTGTCCCCCAGCCTGAAAATTTGTGTATTTAACTTCTGACTTAGTGAGTGCAGTTTTTGTAGGGTATCAAGTTAGATGATTTGGACATCAGAAGACTAGCTGCAAGTATGTATCATTTAGAGAGTGTTCGAGGTTAATAATAGTAACAGTTAAGAGAGATTAAAAAATAATTTAGGAGAAGTGATTAGACGTAAGCTTAGATAAGAAGATATGAAGGCCAAGAAGTATATTAGAAAGTTAGTAGATATTCAAGCATTGCCACACATAAAGGGCAATTTTATTCTTCAATGTGTTTGTTAAATCATCTGCTTTGTATGGTGATTTTTATGTCATAATAATTTCTTGCAACCCTGCTTTGAAGACCTGTCTAAAACAATCCATGTGTAGTGTAAGGTTTGCGTTTCCCAGATCCTATTTGTGAGATTACATATGTTGTTGTTGTAACATAATCAAGGCAGATGATAACATCAGTGAAGAAACACTGGGACAAGTGACTACATAAGGGATGAAGTGCCACAGTCAAACCTTAATTTCTAGCATAGCTAAGCAGAGAATTGTGTGTATTACAATGCAATATTAGACACCAACAACTACCAATAGTTATTCTCATGATCAATGCAAAACATGAGATTGTTCTTTTTCATTTTCCCTTTGTTTTGTGATTCTTCAACCTAAATCAACCTAGACATACATCTGTAGGACATATTTAGATACTATGGTTTGGCTAGCTTTTCAGGTACCTTGCATTTTGAGTCGATCCTTTTCTTTTACAGAGAATGCTGTCAGTCAATATTGGAAAGGATTGGGCTGACTTGTGTCAACACATCTAGTTCTGTCTATCCATCCATTTATGGCATGTTCGACGAATCTCTGATATTTGTTAAATAAGGAATTATCCAACAAAACCAGAAATACAGTCTATGACAGCGATTTTGAGCTAATTACAACTTATCCCTAATGGTTTTCCCTAATGACAAGGTTGAGATACTTAATCCCAATTCATGGGAATTGTAGAGTCTTGTGTAGGTATTTTAGTTTTTTTTGGATGTGGTGAGGCTGCATTTTTCCACGTTTGTGGCTTTAGAAACTGTAAAAGAGAATGGATACTAAGTTTTTTACGTGGCTTGGGCTTTCCTTTGCTGTTGATGTGGCAATTTTTTTTCCCTCAGAGTTTGGAGCTTGATTTTTGGGATCGTTTTTGGTTCTTTGTTTGTTGTTTTTGTCTTGTTCCTGCAGCCCTAATGGTCCTACAGAATCAATGGAGTTGCTTTTTGTTTTTTTGGTCATTTATGAGCAAATTAAATGTACTGATGTTGAATGTTTGTTTTTTTCTTTTTTGGGTAAACTATAGTTTGCCATCCTGCATTTTCATTTAGTTCAGGAGTGATCTTATCAGGGGATGGCTCTGTTTGGTTAGGATTTTTGATGTAGAAGGTATATTGTTTGGCTTATTTGGGCATGAATACCAAGTCTTCCACATACAGTGCATAGAGGTGTGGAAGGTTCATATTGGACTTTTTGTAAATGGATACCTATAAGAATATCTCTTGGAAGAGTTTTGGACAGTGGTGCTAGGATACAGAGTCTTGCGTATCGTCCTCTAGTGGTATTCATTGTCACTGAATCTATTTTTACTATTGTTCCTATTTGGTTGCCTATTCGTTGGAGGATGTTAAGGTCATAAATTTCTGTTGGGAGTTCCGGTAGTCTTATCCAAACTGTCGAGAAATTTATTTGAGCCATCGAGGGATTGAATTTTGGTTCCCATTTCCTAATGGAGATAAATTGCGAGCCGAGGAACAATGGTCCTTGATGAAGTATTTTTTTCATAGTTTTCTAGTTTTGTTAGCTTTATGAGATAGAAGTCTGACACTAAGGTCAATGAGGTTTATTTTTTCGGAGAGTTGCCAAAGAGCTTGGAGGCAGTTTTGGAAGTAGATATAGCCGATTCTTTTCCCAATCAGTTTAACAATTAGAGAGTATTACCAGGGGGAGTATAGTCTATGTTTTTCTTTTGATGATATAGGAATGAAGTTTGGATGGTTTTGGGGGTTTTCTTGCTCGTCTTGGAAGTTGATATTGTCTAGGCCTTGTGTAACATAGTTTATATCGTTTTCATTTATGGATGCCTTAAGAGTTTCCAGAAAACTTACTTTACGAATAGCTGCCGGCGTGCTTTCTTCTTCCTTCTATTTCTTCGTGCTCCAACGTATCTTGAGGAACTTTTGGCATCACTACCTCATGGCAAACTTACTGAGTATCCACCACATCCCAAAATCCATTTCTTGATCACTCATTTCCTGTTTAAGTTTTTTATATTATAACTATTGTTCCTCGACGATTTATTGAATAATTTATATGTAACCTCAAAATCAGCTCGTAGGAATGGGGAATTTGGTATATCATGCCTGGTGGTTACTTTCAACAACTCATTGATGCAATTGCTCACTGTCACAGCAATACCACCGAGATCTGAAGGTTTGCAATTGCTGATTGGAATATCTGTTGTGAAGACTATCTATCTTACTTAATCTTTAACTATTGTTCCTTGTTCCCCAGCCTGAAAATTTGCTTTTTGATTTCTAAGGGAACTTAAAAGTTTCTGACTTTGGGCATTTATTCAAATCTCTAACAGGGAGTCAGGGTCATACCACTTGTGGGACTCCAAATTATGTTGCACATGAGAGATGTGATGCATATGTAGTTTGAATTATTCAGTTACTTCTTAATAGTTCTTATGAGTGCATTCTTCTTGTTTTGCACATGCAACCTATCATTCTTCATTTGATTGGCCTGTTATCCCCCCAAAACCTTGTTATTATTTATACTTTAGATTGCGAGCTAAGAGGCAAATATATACTTTTACGTTTGTAGTCCTGGTTTAGTAATTAGTTGTTATATTATTGTCCCATTCTGATGTCCACATTAATAGCATCATCTGATTTGTTATGTCTGCAAAGCTTAAATCAGAAAGAGGCAGGGGGGTGGTTGTCTTCATTTTAATTCATTGATCTCTTTTTGATTAGTCATCAGAACTGAAAATATGATTTTTTTAAGTTTGATTGCTCAACATGGATTAAAATCCTTTCAAATTTCCCGGAGCATGTCTTCTGCTTGTTCCTTGATTTTATAAGTGTTCCTTTTCTCATCTCCTTTTTCTTGATTAATTTCTGAAACTACTCACAGATCATCAAGATTGATGGGATAAAACGAGACCCGGAACTTCATTGTTAAAGGTTTGAATTACTCCTTTGCCCAACTCAATTTTTGTTCTTTTCTTCTTTTTGTTATGAATCTGTCGTGATCATCAACAATAACGGCCTCGGGAGGGACAGGGTACCTCGAGGCACGATACCTTAGGGTGGGGTGTGGAAATTTTGAGGCTCCATGCCTCAGGGCGGGGGGGGGGGGGGGCCTCGTGGCATGCAAGGCGCGTGCCTCAGGGCGGAGGGGGGGTGAGCCTCGAGGAACGCACGGCGCTTTCCTCGGGTTAGGCAATCTCAGGGAGTAGGGGATTCCCCGGGTCAGGCATCCTCGGGTCAGGTGTCCTAGGGTCAGGCATTCTCGGGGAGTAGGCCTCCTCGGGTCAGGTATCAGGTTAGGCATCCTCGGGTCAGGCATTCTCAGGGAGTAGATCAGGGGGTTCGAGGAACGCACGGTGCG
This sequence comes from Solanum stenotomum, assembly GCF_019186545.1. NCBI lineage: Eukaryota > Viridiplantae > Streptophyta > Magnoliopsida > Solanales > Solanaceae > Solanum > Solanum stenotomum. Next base: position 33,898,384 of record NC_064293.1, read on the forward strand.
TGCCTCGGGGCTGGGGTTCACGCACGGCGCGTGCCTTGGGGTGGGGGTCTCGAGGCATGCACGATGCTTTCCTCGGGTCAGACATCCTTGGGACAGACATTCTCGGGTCAGGCGTCCTCGGGTCAGGCGTTCTCGGATCAGGCGTTCTCGGGTCAGGCGTTCTCAGGTCAGTTGTCCTCGGGTCAGGCGTTCTTGGGTCAGGCATCCTCAGGCCAGGCATCCTCAGGTCAGACATCCTCGGGTCAGGTGTTCTCAGGGAGTAGGCCTCCTCGGGTCAGAGGGCCTCGAGGAATGCATGGGGTGTGCCTCGGGGTGGGGGGGGGGTCACACACGGCGCATGGGAGTAGGCCTCCTCGGGTTAGGCATCCTCAGGTCAGGCGTTCTCGGGTCAGACATCCTCGGGTCAGGTGTTCTTGGGTCAGGCGTTCTCGGGGAGTAGGCCTCCTCGAGTCAGGGGGCCTCGAGGAACGCATGGGGCGTGGCTCAGGGTGGGGGGGTCACACACAGCGCGTGCCTTGTGGCGTAGGGGCCTCGAGGCACGCACGACGCTTTCCTCGGGTCGGGTCAGGCGTTCTAAGGGAGTAGGGGATTCCTCGGGTCAGGCGTTCTCAGGGAGTAGGCCTCCTCGGGTCAGGCGTTCTCTAGTCACGCATCCTCCGGTCAAGCGTTCTCGGGTCACACATCCTCGTGCCTCGGGACACGAGGCGGCGGGGGGCCCCGAGGAACGTAGGACGTGTGCCTCGGGGGGAGGCGTTGGGCCCTGAGGCACGCAGGGCTCGTGCCTTGTGGTCAGGGGCGGCGGAGGGCTCTGATGCACGCAGGGCGCGTGCCTCGGGGTGGAAGGGGCCCCCCGCTGCCCTACAACCCCAAGGCACGCTCTTGCCTCTAGGCACGTCGTGTGTGCCTCAGGGTTGGGGGGCCTCAAGGTATGGCGCGTGCTTCGGGGCCTCGAGGCACAACATGCACGCATCGTGCCTCGAGGAGGGGGAGCCTCGTGGAACGGTGCCTCATGTCAGGCACAACCAAACATGCTTTGCACGAGCTCGAGTACTATGCATTCTTTGAGGAAATTCCTTTAACGGTAATATGCTTTCCAATTTCCCTTTTCCTTTCTTCAACTTCCATTCAAAATGGTACAAATTCATACATATTCCTTGCACCCTTTCGCTGATCATCAATGGTTTTAGAGGTTAGAAAAAAGGGAAACCCCGTAAAGTTTTTGGAGCTCTTGTTTTGATAGTTGAAACTTCATTATTTTGTGGCTATTTCGAGGTGTAAGCTGTCATGGTTAGCTGCTTGGCAAAAGGTGATCTTCTTTCTCCTTCCCTTCTTTTCTCGAGCATTAACTAGTTTCTAGCTTTGTTTCTTTTAGTTTATGATCCATGTCTGTTGTATTTCCTCATGTATTTAGTTAGTAGTTTAATTACATTTTCAACAGCTTATATTTGATGTTTCTGTCAACCAATATGAAAGTTTGAGTTTATTCTTAGTTTTTGTCGAGATGTATAAGCTTCCGTTGTTTATATGTTCATATAAAACCTGTGATAATTTGTAAAGGTTGGGCTTAATGAAGTCATCTCGGTTGAGTCTATTTGCTTAAGAATAACGTTGTCAAGCCGTCTCCCTTCAACACATGCGTTAATAAGAGTCTAAGTTTTTCTCTTGAAGCATTTGGTTTTTGTATAACTTTCCAGATAGACTTCCTGAAAGCTTTCAAATGCTCCCTTTTTATGTACGAATTTGTTTCTAAAAAATGACTGTGTCAACCAAGGAGGATACATACCATCGATTGATAGATATAAGAATGAATTGTTGTCTGCCTGCATATTTGAGATCTTATCTATTGGGATTTTCTTTACTTTGTTTTGGCTTCATTTCCAATTTCAGTCTCTTAATGAATTTATGTAAGTTGGCATTTCTGTTTTATGTATTTCGAGATTGTCCAATGAACCAAATGATTGGGGATATATATTCTTGATCAGTTAAGGGCAAGATTCAGTTTTCTTTCTTAAGTCGTTATTGAAATGTCCATTTCTTTGTGCTAACAATTTCGAGCTTGCTGTGTATTTGAAATATGGGTGTCCTGTTTGAGTAGTATGTTTGCTTCAGTTTGGTTCTCTTATTACTCAAAGAAAGTAAAATAAAATTTAGATGTCTGTCTATTAGGCATTCGCTCCGCAGCACGAACAGGTCGAGATGCGACGTCGATCACATCGGGTGGGGCGATTCTCCTAGAGCAAAGCTTGAAGCAAGGGTCAGAACTTTAGACGGGGCCTCTGTCGAATGTGCTATCACTCTTCTTCATCTCGTTTGCTCTTATTCTTAGTTTATGTTTGATCATAGCTGAAGCTTGGGCGTTTTATCTCGGTTTTCTTTTTTTTTTCTAGTCTTAATGTACAAGTTTAGTTTCATTATAAAAAAAAAGTATAGTTTCAAATTATCATTTTATCATAGAACCTCTGATTGTATGTGTCCTAGTTGGAGCTTTTTGAGTTTAGTTTACACAGTATGATATGAATTCGGCCTTGAGTATCGTGTTCAGATTAGTGTATCGTTTCTCTTTATCTAATGTTTCTTGGCAATTCAGTAGCTTTCTGATTCTATCTTGCTGTTTTGAGCGAGCTTTATTTCATTAAAATTGTGATAACCTACTCTTCTTTGGGAATTATTTTCAATAATCTTCTTTAGTTAGCAAAATGTACTGTTATTTAGCTATGATTACTTGTGTAAGATATCTGCTTATTCCTTTTCTCTTACTTTGTTTCCCATGAACACTCTCCAAATGAGTCCTTGGACTCCCCACCTCTTGCATACTCCTCAAGTTCATGCGTCAACCTCCATCAAGTTCGAAAAGGGAAGCTAATATTATTGGGTTAAAACTCAAATCAGTGGCAGCAGTTTAGTAGCAGAGTGAACGCTGGAAATTAATTTGATCATTGCTGCAGCAGCAGCCCAAAGGGCTAAAATGAAGATTTTTTTTGGACTCTAAAAGTCCGATAATAACTCAGCAGCAGCAGGCACTGATTGCTTTTGGACCAAAAGTCCAGATTCTTTCAAATTTTATATGATATGATATGATGATTCAAAAGATAAAAGGGGTAATGTTTCCTATCCAGTAAAATTTACTCAAATTATTTCATTCAGTCTACTGATTTGTCAAGTTATCGAAAACCACCTCTCCAGTTTACTCTCTCTAGACCCCACTTTATGGAATTACACTGGCTATTTGTTGTTGTTGTTCAAGGAGTTCATGAAATCCCACCAAAAGTCATCTTCTCTTTCTATTTTCTTATATAAAAAAATGCACACTATTAGTACAATTTATGTCTTTGAAGTTTGAAGGGAGGAAAGGGGGGATGTTTCATATATGACAACACTTTTGGAAAACTCACTTTCCAGAGACATAACTTTTATAAACAAAATAAATGACATTAAGAAAAGTATGTCGCGGGATGATCAACATTTCATTCTTCATAGTTTTTTCGTCTTATATAATACAACATTGAGCATACAGGGAGACTTATTTAGAGGTAGATGTAGAAGGAAAGGTAGAAGAAGAGTGATCAGTACCCTTTGTGTCAGTTGAAAAAAAGACTGATTGGTTTTCACTAGAAGTTACTTGCATCTCATCATATTTGTCTCTTAAACCTTGAAAATTCAATTCATCACCGTAGCCACTTGAATCGAAGTTAGACTCATCGACGTTCAAACGACCTTCAAGCATGTTCACCACTGCAGACATGTTTGGCCTTAGTGCTGGAGATGGATTAGTACATCGTAATGCCACTTTAATCATCCTCAACGCCTCCTTCTTGTCGTAATTGGAACCTAACCTTGGGTCTACTAGCTCCAAAAACTTGGCTTTTTTTTGTACCACCAGGGCCTGAAAGAAGCACAATATTGAATGGGAGAACTTGTGAAAGATACTTTTTGAAATACTACCAAGTCTACTTGATCAACACAAAATGAAGTTCTCATCAAGCAAACTGAGACGTGCTTTAAATGTTCACTATTTATGGAACTGATACCAAGAGAATGCTGGTTTCTTACCCAATCAAGAAGACAGACATAATTCTCATCAGGATGATATTTCATGTTGTTCTTCCCAGCAACGAGTTCTAATACAACCACTCCAAAACTATATAAATCTGCTTTATGTGTTAAATAACCCCAGAGTGCATATTCAGGGGCCATATAACCTCTGCAAAAACAAATTAACAAAGTTATACGAGCTTGACTGAACAGGAACGTCCTGAAAGGCTTAAACTAATGCTCTATACCTCAACACTAGGTAAAAATGGACAGCAGAAGTAATTGAAACTTTCCATTATAAAACTGATTGCCAGAGTTTGACTTACATGGTTTTGAAGAGAATAATCTCTACTAGTTTATTATAGTTGTAATATAAAACACGGATTTTCAAAAGACGAGTAGCTTTGAAGAATAATGTGAAATGATAGATAACCTTTATAATCTGTTGAACTCTTGGGATCAGTAAGGTGCTAGCCATAACCTTTTGGAATTCTATAATGAGTAAAGATTACATTCAGGAAAAAGAGAAGTAACTGACAGTGGAGACCTACTTGCCAATATATGCAAGTCCCAGTCCTAACAGAAGAGGATAATATGTTACTGGAAGGTAATCTTGACGAAGAAGAAGTTTTAAGAGCCCTAAAATTATGTGTGGTGGATAAAGCTCCTGGCCCTGACGGTTTCACTATGGGATTTTTTGTGAAATGTTGGGAGGTGGTAAAGCAGGACATCATGGATACTTTTCAAAACTTCTACGAACAAGGAATTTTTGAGAAGAGCTTTAATGCAATATTCATAGCACTAATCCCTAAGAAGAAAGGAGCAACTGAGCTAAGAGAATTTAGGCCTACAAGCTTGATTGCAGTATCTACAAACTGACTTCCAAAGTCTTGACTGAGAGATTGAAAGGAGTGGTGGACAAACTAGTAGATTCCCAACAAATGGCCATCATAAAGGGGAGACAAATCATGGATGCTGCCCTGATTGCTAATGAAGCTGTAGATTCAAGACTTCAGCAAAAGAAGCCTGGTAATCTTTGTAAATTGGACATTGAGAAAGCCTATGACCATGTGTGCTGGAGTTACCTTCTAAATCTTCTAGAAATGATGGGTTTTGGACAGAAATGGCTGAAGTGGATAAATTATTGCATCTCAACAGTTGGTTTTTCAGTACTTGTGAATGGCTCCCCAGCAGGTTTCTTTCACACTCAAAGAGGGCTTAGACAAGGTGATCCTCTGTCACCTTTTCTATTCCTTTTAGCAATGGAGGGACTAAGCATAATGATTAAGACAGCAAACCTAAGAGGATGGATCAGAGGGTTTGAAGTTGCCAAGGAAGGGACCGAAAGCATGGAAGTGACACACCTTCAATATGCAGATGATACTCTTATTTTTTGTGGTGCTGAGGAAGAACAACTGAAGTATTTAAGGGTAATTCTTGTGTTATTTGAAGGAGTATCTGGTTTGCATATCAACTGGAGGAAGAGCCTAATGTATCCTATAAATGATGTCACCAACATGAACTGGCTAGCTACTATACTTGGTGGAGAAGTTGGCAGTCTGCCAACAGTTTACTTGGGACTACCTCTGGGGAATAAATCTAAATCTATAAAAATATGGAATAGTGTGATAGAGAAGTGTGAAAAAAAGCTAGCCAGGTGGAAAACTCAATACCTCTCCCTAGGAGGAAGATTGACTCTCATTAACTCGGTCCTTGATACTTTACCAACTTATACGATGTCTTTATTTCCCATCCCACCAGGGGTTATCAAAAGGTTGGACAAAATTAGAAGAGAGTTTTTGTGGCTGGGAAACAAAGAAAAGAAAGGATACCACCTGGTAAAATGGAAAGCTGTGATGACTGCTAAGAAGAATGGGGGCTTGGGGATTAAGAATCTGGAATTTCAAAGCAAAGCTCTCAGGATGAAGTGGTTATGGAGATATGCAAATGACAATCAATTGTTGTGGAGTAGGGTCATTGGTGCCAAATATGAAGATGAAGACAATTGGATGACAAAGGTGGTGACTAATCCATATGGGGTTAGTTTATGGAGATCTATAAGAGACATGTGGGATGAAGTGAGGAACAACTCAAAGAAAAAAGTGATGAATGGAAGAAAGACCAAGTTTTGGAAGGATGAGTGGCATGAAAAAGGCAACTTGGAAGCTTTATTTCCAGATATTTTCAATCTAGCTTTGTTCCAACAGAGATCCATAGCAGAGTTATGGACGCCACAGGGGTGGAACTTTGCCTTTAGGAGGCATCTAAATGACTTGGGAATTATGAGAGTTGCTGAATTCCTTAACACAGTGGACACCTTCAATGGGCTTCAGATTGGGGAGGATAAATTATGGTGGAGTGGTAACAACAAAGGGGTATTCAAAGTTAACGAAGCTTACAGGATGATGGACCAACCTAGTAATCATAATATAAACTGGCCATGGAAGCAAATTTGGAAAAATAGGATACCTTACAAAATATCCTGTTTCATCTGGTTTTAGCCAAAGAAGCAGCTTTGACTCAAGACAATGTGATGAAGAAAGGGGTAACCTTATGCTCAAGATGTTTTCTTTGTAAGGAAACATATGAGACAGTGAACCATCTGTTTCTACACTGCACTTACACCCTTAAGCTGTGGAGAATATTTCTAAGTCTCAAAGGCATCTCCTGGACCATGCCCAGGAAAGTCTCAGGGGCGCTGAAGAGCTGGGAGGAAGCAGGAGTACATGCTAAAAACAGAGATAGATGAAGAGTTATCCCTGCTGCTATATGGTGGTCAACCTGGAAAGAGAGGAATTCTAGGTGTTTTGAGAGCATAAAGAATAGTTTGCAGAAGGTTAAACTAAACTGCATTATGTTGTTATGTTTTTGGTGTAACCAGATATACTCAAATGAAACTGTCTCTATAGTTGATGTTCTAGACTCAATTTAGGTTCAGGACAGTGAAATTTGCAGTACATATGTATATAAAGTTTCAGTACAACCCATGTACTGGTTGTGATATAATACCAAGTTACTAAGTTCAAAAAAAAGAGAAGTAATTGATCAGTGTTATCAAAGGCGCACTTTAAGCACGCTTAAGCCCTGAAGTGAGGCTCAAAACGTGTTGAGCGTTTCACCTCGCTTTATGTGCGCTTCAGTGTCGTCATTAAGGTTCTAAGGCAAACGTTTCCTTGCCAATGAGCCTCGTATGAAGAAGTGACACTAAATAATTGATATTTCACTTTATCATAAAAAAAAATTCAATTTCTTTGGACATATATTTGTCATTCATGTTTATAATTATTAGTCTTGGACTAAACATATATATTTGTATTCTTTTCTCCCTTTGCGCCTTTTTTCATTAAAGCCCACACTTTATTTGCACTTTGCGCTTAAAGCCCTCACGGACCTTAGAGCTTTTTTGCGCTTTTCGCCTTTGAAAACACTGTAACTGATATGACCTAAATGGAAGGATGACATTCAAAAGGGAGTATTTTGAACAACTAAAATTTGATCAATCAATTAGAGTAGTTTAGAAAGCTCACATAGTCCCAGCAACCCTGGTGGTGACATGTGTTTTCTCCTCGTCATGAAGTTTGGCCAGACCAAAGTCCGAGATCTTTGGATTTAGGTCTTTGTCAAGGAGTACATTGGTTCCTTTGATGTCTCTATGAATCATCTTTAGAGGTGATTCTTCATGTAGGTAAGCCAAGCCTTTAGCTATGCCAACACAGATCTTTTGCCTAGTTGGCCAGTCCAGTTTTGGCTGACAGTCTTCAGGACCTGCAATTTACTACAAATTGAAACTAGGCCAATATTCATACAAAATCACACACACTTATGGCGTACGTTATTGAGGGAAAATTGGGATCACCAAACTTCATTTTGTTTTGGCATGGTGTCCTTTTTTACTTTTACCTCAAGTAAACACCAATAACCAGTGTAATCCCACAAGTGGATCTAGGGAGGGTGGTTCATATGTAGCCTTACCCCTACCCTGTGAAGATAGAGAGCCTGCTTCCAATATATCCTCGGCTCAAGTAAAGCATATAAAAATCAAGTACCGAAAAATAACATTTACCAAACAAAACATGGGTAAGGTTATTGTTCTCCATGTACTCATAAACTAGTAAAAGTTGGTTCCATTCAACACAACATCCGTAGAGTTGGACAAGATTTGGGTGATGTAAGCCTGACATCATGCCTATTTCATTCACAAATTCACGGTTCCCTTGTCTTGACTTGGATGAAAGCTGTTTGACAGCAATTATAGTACCATCTGCTAGTGTACCCTGAGCATTAAAAAAAATGCATGAAGTTCATAAATGATTTCCAATAACATCAAGTAGGATTTCCACAGGGAGGGATAAGAAGGAAGAATTATGAGAATTTGTATATATATTCACCTTGTAGACAGATCCAAATCCACCTTCACCAAGCTTATTTGCAGCATCAAAGTTACTTGTGGCAGCTTTAATTTGTCTGAAAGTAAATATACCAGTTTGCAGATCAAGCCCTCTTAATTCTACACAACAGTAAAGGAACAAGTTTAGGATGTTAGTTTCCCATAAGATAAATAAAAGAAAATTTTAGCTTGAAAAGCATACAAGAAATTCTGGAAGGTTTGCACCTTCAAACCTATATCCATCACCCTTGTCTTCCCCACCCGTTAACTAGTGAAATCATGAATTTGGATAGAATATAGGCATATACGTTTAATGTGGCAGGAAGTCTTCCAAAATGATAATTACACCTAGTATTTCATATGGAACAATCATTCACATGTACTTCAATTTGCAAAACCACTCAATCTGTCACTTCATTTTGATACAACTCCAAGAATCCCCCAGAATGCAACAGAATTTTTTTTAATTACATTCTACTTGTCAGGCATAAACAAAAATTGAGGTCTAGAATCACCTTGTTCCATCAATTTCCTGTTTCTTCTTTTCTTCCAAGCAACAAAGAAAATCATCAGAACAAGAGCTAAAGAAGACACCACTGCTCCAGCTACAATTAGAATCTTCTTTTTCTGATTAGAAGAGATCTCCAGCGGAGGAGGGGGCTTGAAGTCTAATTACAGAACAAAAAGTTTAACAATGTTAGACACTCTGGAATTTACTTGTCTACCAGAAATCATAGATATTATGCATAACTTATTCAATGAGAGAACATCTAATCTATAGCTTCTTGAGCTTCAACCATATAATCATGAGTGATCCTGTACGGATTCCAACTCTGAAAAGGTCTTAATTTTTAAATAAGATGCAAAGGTGAGTAACTTTTGTGAAGAAGACTTTCTCACTATGTGACAGTGAAGAAGAAGAGATGCTACACCTAAAAAATTAAAGTGAAGACAGAGTATTACTAGCTTCCAGAGAGATGGCAGATACTAAAGGACCATAGTGTCCACTAATCGGGATTGATGTAGTTCCTTTCCCAGCATGCTGGAAGCGCACTTGTACAGTTTTATCTTTCACTGTTACATTAAACTTTTCTTTCAAAGCTCTATCAACTCCTCCGGCTAGTCTTTTAATATCAAAATCTTTAAACTTCAATTTGTCCTGCATCCATTTAAACTAAATCAGCTGCAGCTAATTGGATATTTTACTGTATCTAATTCTCTGACATGCTGGTTCACCTGTATGTATACATCAAATATTCGTCTTCCAAGACTTTGGAAAGATTGGTTGTCTCTGTAAACTATTTCTGCGAAATGAAGTGTCAAAGTGTAGTTTCCATTTGCCAAGCAACGTCCAAAGTAAGTCATAGATAAAGGGGAGAGGTGAGCTGTCATGTAAAGTTGAGATTCATCTCCCTTGATAGCAGATACATTTTTTGCTTTGTGGTCATTCAACGATACGTCGGTATCCCAGAAATGTCCTGTACTGCTGGTTCCCCAGTTCCCTTTCCAGTAAACAAACTTTGCAGCACCTGCTGAGTCTTCATCTGCTATATAAGTAGTGTCTCCAACAGTTACATTTCCTCCACCACAATTTATGTGCAATGAGTACTTGTCTGCAATATTCAAACCAGAGATAGGTTACTAGACTCAATGAATATATTTCAGAAATATAAGACAATGATAAAACTGTTCAGTTCTTGTAGATTGTCATAGAAACTGTGTAGTGCTAAAATGTTTTCCATGACCTAACTAGTTTACAAAAGTAACCAAATTATGCCTTCCTACTCATGTCTATTGATTGTCAACAAGAAGCTGGTAAATCCTGCACAATGGAACAATATCAAACAAAAGATTTAGATGAGACGGTAGAATTCTGCAAAGAGTGAGTACTCACCCTCTGAACACGGCCTGGCTGAGAAGCACTTCCCGCGCTCTCTGAAGTAGTTGAAAAGGTGTCAGAGAGGACAAGTTGTTTTTAAAGAATAATAGTCAACAGTTTATTTGACATTAAACGCTTACACAAAATTCTCGACCTTAAAGCTTCTGAATAAGTTTCTGATAAGAAAAGAAAACCAAACATGAAATCATCTGAACCATATATGCATAAAAGAAGATAGGAGAAAGTGTAGACACACAAGGATCATACAGGTTGTCCCGACAGGTAGATGGTTCAGAGCTTTCATCAAATTTATTGTAGGAAAGGTCTATCACACTGCATCAAAGATATCCGACATGGTTAAGAGCTCATCAAGTACTTTCAATCTAATGAGAGGCCTTCACTTAGAGAAAATAGATTTAAATGCAATGAAATTAATGACAATTCAGCTAGTTAAATCTCAATATCTTTGTTTATTGCCCATCAAACTAATTTTCACAAAGCTATCATTGTTCCTCACAAAAAAACTTACAGAGGCAAGACTCAAGAATTCAAGTTCTGGACTAGGTATCTATGAATGACTTTTTAATCTGATTCTCTATGTGAGCAACCACATTTTTGGTTGTGACCTTTAATGCTTCCTTCTATATCTGTCACCCTGTTATATAATCCTACCTTGAAGTACATGTCCTTTGTTAAATCAAATTTTAAATAGTGACTAGTGTATATGGAAAAGCAAGACAAGAAATTATACTTACTTTCTGGTATCTCGACTAGTAAGCCAATCTGGAATTTGCCCAACAAAATCATTGCCAGTCAGATACCTAGCAAGCAGGAAATATTTGATTTAACTAGGAGATCACAAATTTGAAATGCAATATATGCATTACATGTTCAATAACATGATCCCATTTATCAGCTACACACAAAAATGGAAAGATATTGCCAATCAAATGAAGACTCATTTTTCGGTGCAGCTCATGAGAGAATACTACTGAGCTATAAACAAACCATCTAACATCAAAATCTTAAAACTTCGTGGGCAAAAAAAGAAAAGAAATATCATGTAAAGGCATTTGCCATCTAAGACTGTTTCTGTCATTGAGGCAATTTTCTTCTTTTCTTCAAATGAAAGAAAAGGGCTTGAGCATTTGGAAAGGATACAGAAGATTGATGGATGAGCCATCAACAGTCTTATAGTAAGACTAGTATAATGAAACAGAGATGCAAAAGATATATTTCCACATAAAATTGTAGGAATCTTCATGTTGTTTTGACTTACGTGGCCTCCATCTTATTCACACCCTCGAGATTCGCAATTCCTCCTTCAAGCTTGTTGAAACTCAGATCTCTGCAATGAACAATAACCAGAGTCAAACTCAAAACAATGTTCAATCCCATTGGCTGAACAAACTATAGCACAATTTGTTAAAAGCTTAATTAAGTTTAGATAAAGGATAGAGAAAATGAAAGCTCCGATGACATGTTTGTAAAGACCATTTTGTTTCAAGAAAGAATGAACATTGGTCCATTCAGCGGAAGTGAAGTATGTTGTTTGCATTTATTCAATATTCAATAACCCATTGATCTCTCCCATTCAAAAAGAGGAGGCTAGTAGAAGGAAAAGAAAAAAATGAAAAAGTCCAGAGGAGAGTCAGACATGCACAAAACGTTTTGCTTTAAGTGGATTGGACACAGCTTTGTATAACAGGAAAAGGGAAAAAAATCATTAAGGAAAAAATTGAAATAAATTCAATAATACTTTGAAAATAGTGGAATTACAAAAACCGTAAGTTGACCATTTCAGCTACAGAATCATGAATATTCCCATGTATATTACAGCTTCTCAAAACCCTGCAGTCAAAACACAGTTTCAGAGAATTGACTTTCCTTGATAAAGGATGTGTTGGAAATTCCATTTGCAATTCCCAAATCATCAAGTACTCACAATTTAGACATCCTGGTCATGTTTGTAAGTGATGAATTCTGAAGCACCTCCGTTGAGGTCACTGATTCTTCTGTATATGCATCATCTGACCCTTAATTATCTTGATTTCTACTTTGCTTAATCATAAGAACATTGCAAAAAGCAAAATAAACTTTTCATATAAAGCGTAAACTTACAGTTCTTCCAAACTGGTCAAAACAGAAAAACTTGGGGGTAGTGGTCCTTCAAATCCAGAACCTTCAATTTCTCTGTCAAAAGAGCATATACTAATTCTACTGGAAATTCTGACTTGTACAAATATTACCAAGTGAAAATACTCACAACTTCTGGAGGTTTTTCCAACTCTCAAAGTTAGGCAGTTTACCAACAAAGCTGTTACTGGTTATCCTACTGTGTTGATGCCAAAAAGGAAAGCCAAGAATTCAACTTTACATATGTGGAAGAAGACTAGGAAATCCCATCTCAGATGTATATTCAAATACACTCACAGTTCAATCAATTTCGTAAGATTATTCAGTTCCACTGGCCACTCTCCTGTGAAATTATTAGCTTTGAGAATGCTGCAACAATCAAAGTTCATAGAATTTAGAATCAAATCCAGCTCACACTTGATCTGCTCTAGTAAAAACACAATAATTTAAAAGCAACCACTCATTCATTTAAAGTGATTAAGCAATTGGAAGAGGTGTCCTTGCTAAGCATGGGTGAAGTAAAACAACCTTGAAGAAGCATGTGCCTAAAGAAGTAACACGCAAAACAATCCGCACAGGCATGATTTTTAAAAATTAAAAAGGGGATAAAAAGACCTTTTTTTTTCATTTGAGTACTAGGGCTCCTCTCTTCATATGCTTAGTGATCTCTTCGTTGTCTCTTTCTACTTCTTCTTGGGTTCACTACGACTCTTCTTCTACTCTGTTTATTCTAGATTTGATTCTTTCTTATTTTTCTTCTCCTTTTGTGTGTGTCTTCTTCTTTTCCACTTCTAAGTTGACGATAATTTCAATTGGGAACCAGCAACCGCTACCCTTTGGAAACAGGGTAAAACCCCCGCTCCTATGCAATAGCTCGCAAACCACATAGGAGAGGTAACCCGCACTAGGCAAGCCCGGCACGACGAGCTCGACCCAGAAGGCAAACCCCTTTCTTTTGCTGGCAAGGGGTTTCAAACTTGAGACCTCCAACATGGAAAAATTATTTTTCTTTTTCTTTTTCGTTCTCTCTATTTCATTTTCTATTTCTAACATCTTTATTCATGTACATTTTAACGATGTTTTGTAAGAATTTTTGGAATTAAGTATGTTATTGTTGTATATGATATTGAAAGTAGTAGAGTCAGTTTGCAGTTTTGATGTTACAAATAATAAATTTCCATATGTTAGCTATTTTAGTGTTTCATCCTAAAATTATACGCTTTACTTTAAAGAAGGTACACTGTACACGTGTCTTGCTTCTCACTTATTAATAGTCTCAGAAGCAATTCGAATTATTGCACTTCTTGCTTTCTAAAAGACTACGGAGATGCATTTATCATCAAACACAACATGCCCTCATTGATGACAGTTATAAGCTATGACCTATTCCTCCTATCTTGATGGACGGTGACCAAGTATGGAAGCATAACTCTCTTATCATTAAGAATAACCTCCACACCACGGCCTTTGCTAATGACGGGACCTTGCAAAGAACTGCATCCTACAAAGGTGCTTAAATTAGAATCTTAACCAAACACAACGAAGAACCCCTTTGCACGGTACTTAGCATAAAATGAGGCTCTCAGGTCTCCAGGCGACAATGGTTGGCTCTCAAAACCCACAATTTTGATCAGAAATTCAGAACATCCTCACTTGAACTCAACATTGTATCACTTTCCCTTCATTGGAAGTACACTTACATAGCCTTAATACCTGGAGCCGTATCCTATATCTCTTGCCTTACTTCTCCTTTCTATAGTACCCCAATGTACCAGACAAAGCATTGTCCCCAAGAGATAGTAGAATGGTTAAGATATAGGAGTGTATCAGACAAAGCATTGTCCCCCCAAGGAGATAGTTGAATGGTTAAGATATAGGAGTAACAATTTGAAACTCAGCAACAACACTCGATGTGAGCTCATCTGCTCTAAGTCATCTGCTCTAAGTCTCTAACCTAGGTGGACAGGCTTATTAGCACATGTGCTTGTGGGATGTAGTAAGCTATCATGTGGACCAATTGAGATGTGTGCAAGCGTGCCTGAACACCACAGCTAAAACATTGTACCAAACGAAACATCTATACATGGTCACCTTGCAAATACTGCTCACTCAGTCTCTCATTTTGAATTTTCATAGTCTACTCCTCAATAACCATCTCCAATTCTCCATTCTATTTTTTAGCTTCATTTCACTTTTAACTCACGATCACATCTTCCACACAATACAAACAGTAAATTGACTTGTGAAAATTAGTTAGGAAATAGAAGAGTAAGAAAGACTTACAGAATCTGTAAATTGACCAGATTCCCTACTTCTGCTGGTAACGATCCATTAAACCAGTTAGTCTCCAAACTCCTGAAAAATTATGATGACTTCAGAATATTTCAAGTAGTCAGGTACAGTCAGTCTGTCTGAGAAAAGTGAAAGCAAGGGATCTTACAATATCACAAGTGAGGTCATATTTCCTATGTACTCTGGGACATGCCCAGATAACCGATTATTAGAAATAGCCCTGGAAAACTTCAAATTCATGAGAAGCCCTAAATGAAAGGTTAAATTTTAACAATGTATATGAATAAATTGTCTCACATGAATTCCAACTTGGTAGACGCCCATTCAGGCGGAATTGTACCACTTAAGTAGTTGCGGTTGAGATCACTGAAAAAAAGGTAAAATCATAATGATTTTAAAAAAAAGTAAAATTCAAACTGATTTTCTAACAATTGTTCTGGATGCTCTCAGTACATTTTCTTCAGATATGGTAACTTCGCCAGAGATGCTGGGAGGACACCTGAAAGATCCTGTCCTTTGAGAAATCTGTTAGCAATTAGAGCAGCCTCTGTCAGAATCACTAGATATTAGAAATAATCCTGTCCAGTTTATATAATCTCAATCAGTTTCATAATGCAATGGAGTGGCAATTAGATAAATAATTCCAGAAATAGTCATATTCATCAATGAGAAATTTGAATATTTAGATAAAGACATGGTATTCTAACAATAAATCTAATACCAATCTATTATAAGCTTATACCTAGTATCATCTAACAACTTTTATTTATTCGAGAGATCAACCAAAACAGTAGAAGTAATCCAAACCAAGGGTGTGTTTATAAGTGGGATTCTTACTTATATTGTGGTGTTTGGTAAGTACGCGAATAAAATATTATCCCAAAAACATTTGTAATTAGTTTACGCAAATACTATGAGGGATGGGGGTGAGGGTAGGATGTATTAGAGGGTGGGAGAAGACAATCAACGTGGAATGTCACTATGGAACTTGTTTTCCTCAGTTCCATTACCAAAGACATTTTCCTTATTTTTAACAAACTTGTTTTCCTAGAAAAAATCTTCTCCAAAAATTGTTAACCAACCAAACATAGGAAAATTGAAAAAACATATTTTAGAAAATGTTTTCCTTCATACCAACCACACCCTAATAAGTCCTCAATATAACTAAAATTTGGTCTTAGCAGTTTAATCTGGACATTTAAAACCAAACATAAGTCAAGAATTTTCTTCTAAATAGAAATTCAGTAAAGGTTCTAAACTGAAACAACTTTAAAGTAGGCAGAAGCAGAACTACATTAACCCATCAATTTTCATAACTTCATCAACTACTTAACAAAACACATTCATTTGAGAGAGGGACTTACATATTTTCCACATGACAAAGATTATCAGGGAAAGTGCAATTGCATTCTAGGGTATTGTTATACAAAGGCATATCTTTCCTTTTGGGTGTGCTCCAATTTGAGTTCCCATCACAAGGGTTTAGCTTAAAATCCCAATCTTTTTTCCCCAATTGATCAGCTATTTCTCTAAGAGCTTCCACTGCCAATCAAAGTAAATGGGCATCAACTTTCTTTCACATACATTAACTAAAAAATGAAAAAGTTCAAATCTTTTTACCTTCATCTTTTGGAAGTTGACCAGTTTGTGCTTCCATGTTGCCTGCTGTAAAGCAAATAACTATGGTGAAGAAGATGAGAAAGAAACTGAAGATTCTTGGCATGGTCCCTTAAACTTCAAAAACTTGAGTACTAATCATATGAAAATTTAAGAGATTTTTTTGGGCCTTTTTTCTGAGAAAATGAAGTTGCTCTGAGGAAAAAATTGTTTAAAAAAATGGAGATGACAGATTTGAGGAGAAGAAGGCAAGTTGCTGAAAAAGGTTTGAACTTATGGCCTATGAGGGCAAATGGCAATGATGCTGAACCTGTTTTATTACTTCTCTATTTTACACTCCTATGTTTGTTTGTTTATGGTTTTTGTGACACAAAATCCTGTGTACCTGCATGAGAAGGAGAATTTAAAATGAAAATGCTCTTTTCTTCTACATAAAGTTACTTTTTACTCCCATATTTAAATAGTTAGGTTCCACATGGCATGGCAGATAATATAAATACTAAATAATTACAATTTACATGACATATTTCATTCAAATAAGTTTTTATTAATTATTGTTTAAAAAAACAATCTGAGTTATAATTATTGCTACTTACTATGTAGTTTTCAAATATATAAATCTTATTTCAAAAAGTTTAACATTTTCATGCCTGAACTTACGATCAAAATAAAATTATTGAATCTCAAAATTTGAATAGTACCACATAAATTGAAACAGATAGAGTATTATATAGGACACCTCCATTTCATTTGGTTTATCTTACTTATTTTAGTCCATTTTAATTAAAAAGAAAACATTTTATTCCTTTTTGGATAACCTACATAACAAAATTAAGACCACAAATTCAAATGACATTTCGATACATTCTCTCCACCTCATTTAACCCCTAATCCCCCATCCCGATAGGCCCCGTCCCGCCCTAACCCATACTCTACCTTCATAATATTTTATTTAAATTATGTACAATAGTTTTTAGATAATATTTTTCATTTTAATATCGAACATGAAAAAGTAACAAAAGTTAGCTTATTTTTCCATAAAATATTTCATTTATCCTGTTTTGACAAATGTACAAAAGTCATACATACACAAAATTAAAAGGAGCACGTAGGAAAAAAGAGGAAGTATTATAACAATCTACGTTTCATTATACTTGATCCATTATATCAAAAATAGATCTTTTTATTTATCTATCTAATCAAAATAATTTTATCACTTTTTTATGATATTCTAATTCTTAGTATTAAATAAGAACTACTAATAATTAAATTTATAATTCTAAAATATCATTAATAAAGTTAATTTGAGCGTAAACAGGCCAAGTAGAATCAAATAATATGAATAAAGGGGGCATGCATGAAGCCAATCTAGAAATTGGTTTCACACTAATAACACTATTATGATAAAATATATCTGAAGATATATTTTTTTTGTTTTAAAATAAGATAAGCATGCCAGACTGGCAGCTGGTACCTACTTTTACATCATTTAGTTAAACTTACTTAATTAAGACACTAAGTTCATGTTTATAAGTAATTATATTATTCAACTTGTGTCCTTTCATCTCTTTTTGCTTTTTTACTTTTATTATTTCTCTCTTTTTTTTTATTTCGTGAGTTGCCTGTTTTGAATGTCTGACTATGATTTTCAAGAGACCAATTTTTAAGACTACTTTTTAGTAGCTACTAAAATAATTTTAACACTTAACATTCAAATAAAAATTAATCATGTCTTCATACTTTAAAAGAAGAAACTATTTTTTCATATAATATATATTAAAGAAAAATGAAGGTGTATTATCTTTACGAAATAAAAGAAAAGGTCTTAGCTAAATTCGCATAATAAATATATCATTATAGTGTCAAATGATCAAGATCAACTTATCAAAAATATTTTGAAAAAACAGCAATTTCTATTTGAGTAATAATTTTTTAAAATAGCTTTTACGTATTAAAAAATAGACACTACCTACATATACTTGGTTTGTTTTTTTACCAAACACTTTTATTCTAAAAAAAAAAAGTGCATTCAGAAATTTAAAAAGTATATATTTCGTCTTTTAAAAATTTGGCCACTATCAAACTCATAAAACAACAGTTTGAAACTTTTCAATTGGAGACCTTTGACTTTTCCTTAAACAAATATCAAAAACATGCTTATCATCAAATATTGCTTCAGTTGGTTATCTTTTTTTTTACGTTAACAAAACAATTAGTATAATATTATTAAATAATTATTATTTACGTTCATCATGTTTTGTTTACTCCAATCTAATCCATGTTGCCTGACAGGGCAGAGCTAGGTAGGACGAGGGATCCAAAGTTAGTGCATTCTATCGTAAATAGAACTCTAGCTCTATTTGTGATGTTGAGTTTTTGTTGAGTAATATTATTTTTCATGTGAAACTACACTGGGTTGGGTATGTATGTATTGTTCGAAACGACCAATAATATTCTAAAAGCATTTTATAAAACTGGTATTGATGGTGTGATCAGAGATGAGAATTTAGATTATGTTTCTCGGGACACTTTAAAAATATCGACAAGTGCGTGTCGGATGGATTTGACGCTGGTGTGGTAAAGTTTTGGAGAGTTCGAGAAACATAGTGGAGAAAAAAGTGTTACAAAAAGTTGTCATGTTTCAAAAGTGCAGCAGCAGAAGAAAAAAATGTTGCATCCTTAGCCTCAAAACTGAAACATGTATTTACATTATACAGCAAGCCTGCTATAAAAAAATTGAACAAATTGCTTAATTACAACTATAAATACACATGGAGGTGGTCTAGCACCCTCGAGAACACAACAAGTTGGAATGAGCCAGGCTTACCATGGATGAAGTGACATTACGTGTCTGTTTGATCTTGAAACTGAACTTAATCGAACATATTAGTTGTAGATGCAGAAGAAGAGCCCATGTCAGTTCGAATAGTTATGGTGTTTTGAGTTTGGGTTTGAATTAGCTTCTGATTTTGCCTCTCTTGATGAAAATCTTTCATGGCTTTAAACCTCAGATCATTGGAATAAGTACTTGCCTCTGGAATTTCATCTGGAATAGCGATTCGTCCTTCAAGCATAGACACTACCTCGGACATGATAGGCCTGAGTGAGGGAGTGGCACTAGTGCACAAGAGTGCCACTTTTACTATTTTTTCCACTTCTTGTTTATTAATATCAGACCCCAATCTCTGATCTATGAGCTCCTCTATACTCCCACTCAGATGCAAATGACAGGCCTGTAACAGTGTAGCTTTTCAGGCACAGCCAGTAATTTCAATGGAAGAGTGAAAAATGAAGAAAGAATTGGAAGATCTTTATATTGCCATCGAAACATTCAAGCTGAGCCTTGATAAGAGAGATACAACAAGCAAATAGGGATCAGATTTATACCCAATCTAAGAGACAAATGCTAGTGTGGCTCGGCATGTAGTTATTGTTGTTCTTTCCACTGACAGTTTCCAAAAGTACAACTCCAAAGCTGTAAACATCTGCCTTGTCAGTCAAATAACCCCAGAGTGCGTATTCTGGTGCCATGTATCCTCTGCAAGTGTTAAGATTAGAAGGTTTGTCAACGTAAAATACTTTAGACTTCTAGCTGGAAAAATAGTGACCTTACATTGTTCCAGCAACTCGAGTACTAATATGGGTCTTCTCATCTTCAGTGAGTCTAGCTAGTCCAAAGTCGGAGATTTTGGGATTGAGCTGTCCATCCAGAAGCACATTGGTAGCTTTGATGTCCCGATGTACAATTTTTAGGCTTGATTCCTCATGTAGAAAAGCTAGACCTCTTGCTATTCCAAGACAGATCCTAAACCTTGTGGGCCAATCCAGATTCAATCGGCTGTTCTCTGAACCAGAAAATTCACCACTGAAAATCTTGACCCAGAGGATAACTAGATTTATACATAGAGAGGACACGGAGTAATTACCAAACAAAACGCTCGCAAGGCTATTGTTATCTAAGTATTCATATACAAGCAGTAACTGGTCTGCTTCAATACAGCACCCATGAAGCTTAACCAGATTGGGGTGTTGCAAACAGGATATCCTACTAATCTCATTCAAGAATTCACGGTTGCCTTGCTTTGATTGAGAGGAGAGCTGCTTCACTGCAACTAATGTACCATCAAGTAATTGACCCTACACGAAATCAGTTGTTAGATTCCACGGGGTAAGAGGATAGAACCAGTGCGCAGCAGCTAAAGGCAGATGAATTATGAGCCACATATGTATTTCCATGCTCAAACTCAGAAGGTTTGGGTAAGTAGAATTTGAAGGTTTACATGTTTATGGAAACAGCACCAAGTCTCGTAGGCAGAGGTACAATGTGACATGATGTACAAGTAAAAGAAAAATCACTAGTCTCCAATTATAAGCATACCTTGTAAACAGGACCAAAACCACCTTCGCCAATCTTGTTTGAAGCATCAAAATTTTTAGTGGCAGTTTTTATTTGCTTCAGAGTAAAACAAACCATCTGCAGCTCTACACCATTGAGATCTGTCCAAAAAATAAGGTAGAGATGAGTTACAGAATTTTGTGTTCTCTTGTGATAAATAAATTCTTATCATTGCATTAGCATTGACATGGCTATCTTTTTCTTGAAATGGTAAACCCCACTGCTCCTAAACTCTTACACAAATACCTACTCTTCTTAAAATTCATGTACCAGTAAGATTTGATACAACGAAGATGTGTAACTAGCATTAATTGAGGTGTTTCTAGATTTGAAACAATAATTATGAGTCTCCTAGATTTTCATAAAATAATGAATCTCCTAGGTCAAGCTATTACATTAAACAAGACTTTGGATTTCAAGACCTTCAATATGATTAATCATTTTAAATAGATAATAATAATAGTCGTGCAAAATAATAAAAAATTACTTCCTTCATTACGCTCGTGTTTTTAGTTTGAGTACATTCCTTAAAAAAAAAACTATTCACTCCTAATAAGAAAAATGTGTTTTTATTAATTTACCATTAATTAAATATTTTAATTTTTTTGAGCTATTTAATAATTATTTGATTAGATAAAATTCCACTTATTTGTCTTTACCTCACTCATGAAAGATAAAATTTCATTTTTATATCTCATGGGTGGCTAAATTTTCAGAGTTAAAAAGTGTATACATGTACATCACACGCCAAATGACCTATTGGAATTGAATCTGACATGCTAATTTGCGGAATAAGATGAGTAGACTATTGCCTCATTCAAATACTTTATTTAGAGTTGACAAAATTAGCTTTAAAATCATAATACGTCCAACATGTTTAAGCACAATTTACGATGATCATTATTTGCAAAGAATAAATCTCAATTTGTGTGAATAACATAAGAGGCAATAGCATCAATATGATGCTTTATATAAGTGTAGTAAGTAATTAATGATCGATCAAATTTTCCTTAGCTTCTTTCTATAAATCCCACTGGAACTTGGTTAAAGGAATCCAATCTTACTTGACTTGATTTGTCTTTTGTTTTGACCTCCAACATGGTTTCTCCTAATTCCAAATCTCTTTCCTTTTATTCAAGTGTAGCAATATTTCTATGTTGAACTCGTATTTCTTGATTGATGAGTTTAACCCATAAACTCAACTCCTCAAGGAATTATTATAGATACATCGGAAAAGGGTCAAAAATGCCCCGAACTATATGAAATAGACCATTTATACCCTTCGTTACATTTTGGGATAAAAAATGCCCCTGCTGTTATCCTAAGAGACCACAAATACCCTCAAGAGTTAACACCCCAAATTTTTGTTGACGTGGCAAGCCACGTGAGACTAATCCTTCCACCTAAGCGTTGCCAACTAGGATTCACTACAAAAGAACTAGACCTTTAGCGGCAACAACAGTCGCCACAAAAGCCCAGAAAATCGTCACTAAAAGTTTTTAATATTAAATTCTAATTTTGTGTTTTTTTCTTCATTGTTTTTAAAAAACCAAATATGATATCGATTAAGTAGGAGTTTGAAGACACTATATGTTTTATTTTTATGTCATATGTAAATGTATAAAATGTACAATGATGCATTATATATATATAGTAGGAGATTTGAATCGAGAAGTGATTTTGATTATTTTTCGTAATAATATTGGATGTTTTTAATATGGATATTGCAAGTTATTTATTTTAGAAAATTAGGTCGCAATTGAAAATTAATTATCATATTTTTTTGTTGAAAAAATAGGTTTTACTAGCGAATGATTGTTGGAGCCTTAGTCGCCACTAAAAATCACTCATAACCTTTAGTGGCAATATTTTGGAATTTTGTGGCGACAAAAAAGTCAATTTCTTTTGTAGTGAATCTTAGTTGGCAATGCTTAGGTGGAGGGATTAGTCCCATATGGCTTGCCACATCACTAAAAAATTGGGGTGTTAACTCTTGAGGGTATTTGTGGTCTCCTGGGATAATTGCGGGGGTATTTTTGATCCCAAAATGTAATGGAGGGTATAAGTGGTCTATTTCGCATAGTTCAGGAGCAATTTTGACCCTTTTCCATAGATACATTGATAAGAAAAAATAATTAAATATTTTTTAAAGATAATTATCCAAAATAATAAGGGAGACGAGTGATAAAGATATTTGTTATCCTTTGGCTAGCCGTCTACATTGAAATATATAATTTTGATAGAAACAAATTAATAAACAGTGTGCATATAGTACAAGTCTAGTGGAATTTGGATCCAATGGGACATAATGACGTGTGTAGACATTGGAAAAAAAAAAATTCTTTCAAGTGGACGTACAATAAGACCAAAATTGAACTGACATAAACTAAATGCGATGACCTCTTTCAATCAACCTATTTGAGATAGTAGTAACGTACGTAACCCTAATATTTTGTATCCGTCACTCTCTACTTTTTTGTGTACTATGCAACCTCTGGGTAGCATTGAGCCTACGGCTCCCATTTCCTGTATGAATGTAATGTAGTAATATATATAATATCCTTATTTACCAAAAAAAAAAGAGCTTATTTTATCATATATTTTTTTTAATAATTTTTTATTCTTTCATATTCTCAGATACACCATTTTATGTGATGTATGGATTGGAACGTACGCGATGTATTCAAAATCGAGAAGTCATGTATCGGGACTTTTTGGGATGTATCCGGACTTCACCAAATTCAAGGAATTTTTATAATTTTAATAGGAATATATGTGATTAGCTCTCAACCGTTTACACTATGTGATTTGTATAAAATTTCTAATTTAATTTCTTTTTCTACACTTTGCTTCAATAAATTATGTCATGAGGCTGCTCTTATTTCCACGATAAATCGTCTCTCTCACTTTTATACAAACACAAACTATATATTGTATTTGTATAATTTATGTTTGTATAAAACGAAAGAGAGAAAGACAAAAGGGAACTGGGCAGAGGAAAATTTGTATTAGTATAATTATAAGTATATAGGACGGAGAGATATGTATTTGTATTTGTCTCTTTCACTTTATACAAACACAATTTATACATTTGTGTTTGTATAAAAGTGAGAGAGGCGAGGGAGAGAATTGAGAGTGACGAGCGAGATTCAGGGGAGAAAGGCGAGAACGGCAATGTATTTGCTACGAATTTAAATTAAATGAAATTGTATTTGTAACATTTATTTTGAATTAATAGTTTGATATAATATACAACTGTCCCGAATAATGTCAATTATATTTCATATTTTCTCTTCGGGTTATGTTTGGTACCAAAAGAAAGGCTGCTAAAAATATTTTTACATCAATCTAACATAAGTAACTTACACTTGACTTGAAAAGCAAAATAAAATAATAAATAAAATGAGAATATCTTATATACTGACAAGTCTTTAATCGGGGAAAATTATTTTCTAGGCACATTCATTGTATGTGTCCCATGCAAATAGTACCTACAGTATATTTAAAATGTAGTGAAAATATCACATTTTTGTTAGCTTCAAACATCTCTAAAAGCATAGACTTGCTACAAAAAGAAAAATTAAAATTTCAAAAAGATTATGAATTCAAAGCACAAAGTAAAGCAATAATTTAAGAAAACTAGTACTCGTATTTGCATGCTAATCAACAAATAAGTGAATAATTTTAAAGCTCCGCATTTGCTATTTATATAATTCTCAAGATGTCTTTAAAAATAAAGGTTTTTCTTATGAATACATGAACCAGATCCATGAGCTAATACACACGAAAAAAATAGAAAGTTAGCTCGTAAATACGAAAATATCCTTAGGAGCTTTAAGTTGTATACTGATATATTTCTTTTCTTCTTTTGCCTTCAATTTTTTCTTCTTTTGATATTTATAAAGAGTATTTAACACTATTATTTCTAATGAGATTATTTATAAATAGTATTTAACACTATTATTACTAATGAGATTATTTTCAAAAGCCCACTATTATATACATCAGATCGGTTCACATTAGACCCTACAAACGAATGCCACGTGTCAATAAAGACCGCCACGTCATTCATTTTAAAATTATTTTGATATACAAATAATCATATATTTTTGTTTTCATCCCAAATGACCGTTATAAATACAACTCTGTTCTCTTCTTCACTACCGTATATTCTCACACACACGCTCTTCTCAAGCCGATGAAGTTGAAGATGGGTCTGACCTTCAAATGGTGAATACCTCAATTCCCCTCTCAATTTTACTTCTTCGACGATTAAAGAAATCAAGTTTTTTTGTGTGTGTATGCAGCAGACAATGGCGAAGATCACGCTGGCGAGAATAAAATTGCTGAGAAACAAGAGGGAGGTGGTTGTGAGGCAAATGAGGAGAGACAGACATTGGTATGCTTCTTGAATTCCGTCAGGATGCCACTGCTCGTAATCAGGTACTTTTTCCTCTGACTTAGGGTTGGGGGCTTAGTTGATTGATTGATTAATTGAACCTCGAAATCAACTCGTAGGAATGGGGAATTTGGTTTATCAGTTTATGGATCATTTAGATTGAAGCATAGAATTTTGCTTTGGTTCAAGATTATAGCTTGCAATTGTTCGCTGTCACAGCAAGGGTGTTTACCATCGAGATCGCTAATTGGAAAATCTGTTGTGAAGATCTATCTTAATCTTTTAACTATTGTTCCTTGTTCCCCAGCCTGAAAATTTGTGTATTTAACTTCTGACATAGGGAGTGCAGTTTTTGTAGGGTATCAAGTTAGATGATTTGGACATCAGAAGACTAGCTGCAAGTATGTATCATTTAGAGAGTATTGGAGGTTAATAATAGTAACAGTTAAGAGAGATTAAAAAATAATTTAGGAGAAGTGATTAGACGTAAGCTTAGATAAGAAGATATGAAGGCCAAGAAGTATATTAGAAAGTTAGTAGATATTCAAGCATTGCCACATATAAAAGGCAATTTTATTCTTCAATGTGTTTGTTAAATCATCTGCTTTGTATGGTGATTTTTATGTCATAATAATTTCTTGCAACCCTGGTTTGAAGACCTGTCTAAAACAATCCATGTGTAGTGTAAGGTTTGCGTTTCCCAGATCCTATTTGTGAGATTACATATGTTGTTGTTGTAACATAATCAAGGCAGATGATAACGTCAGTGAAGAAACACTGGGACAAGTGACTACATAAGGGATGAAGTGCCACAGTCAAACCTTAATTTCTAGTATAGCTAAGCAGAGAATTGTGTGTATTACAATGCAATATTAGACACCAACAACTACCAATAGTTATTCTCATGATCAATGCAAAACATGAGATTGTTCTTTTTCATTTTCCCTTTGTTTTGTGATTCTTCAACCTAAATCAACCTAGACATACATCTGTAGGACATATTTACTATGGTTTGGCTAGCTTTACAGGTACCTTGCATTTTGAGTTGATCTTTTTCTTTTACAGAGAATGCTGTCAGTCAATATTGGAAAGGATTGGGCTGACTTGTGTCAACACATCTAGTTCTGTCTATCCATCCATTTATGCCAATGTTCAATGAATCTCTGATATTTGTTAAATAAGGAATTATCCAAAAAAACCTGAAATACAGTCTATAACAACAATTTTGAGCTAATTACAACTTATCCCTAATGGTTTTCCCTAATGACAAGGTTGAGATACTTAATCCCAATTCATTGGAATTGTAGAGTCTTGTGTAGGTATTTTAGTTTTTTTTGGATGTGGTGAGGCTACATTTTTCCACGTTTGTGGCTTTAGAAACTGTAAAAGAGAATGGATACAAAGTTTTTTACGTGGCTTGGGCTTTCCTTTGCTGTTGATGTGGCAATTTTTTTCCCTCAGAATTTGGAGCTTGATTTTTGGGATCGTTTTTGGTTCTTTGTTTGTTGTTTTTGTCTCGTTCCTGCTGCTCTAATGGTCCTACAGAATCAATGGAGTTGCTTTTTGTTTTTTTGGTCATTTATGAGCAAATCAAATGTACTGATGTTGAATGTTTGTTTTTCTTTTTTCGGTAAACTATAGTTTGCCATCCTGCATTTTCATTTAGTTCAGGAGTGATCTTATCAGGGGATGGCTCTGTTTGGTTAGGATTTTTGATGTAGAAGGTATATTGTTTGGCTTATTTGGGGCATGAATGTACTAAGTGACCAAGTCTTCCACATACAGTGCATAGAGGTGTGGAAGGTTCATATTGGACTTTTTGTAAATGGATACCTATAAGAATATCTCTTGGAAGAGTTTTGGACAGTGGTGCTAGGATACAGAGTCTTGCGTATCGTCCTCTAGTGGTATTCATAGTCACTGAATCTATTTTTAGTATTGTTCCTATTTGGTTGCCTATTCGTTGGAGGATGTTAAGGTCATAAATTTCTGTTGGGAGTTCCGGTAGTCTTATCCAAACTGTCGAGAAATTTATTTGAGCCATCGAGGGATTGAATTTTGGTTCCCATTTCCTAATGGAGATAAATTGCGAGCCGAGGAACAATGTTCCTTGATGAAGTATTTTTTTCATAGTTTTCTAGTTTTGTTAGCTTTATGAGATAGAAGTCTGAAATTAGAGGTTTATTTTTTCAGAGAGTTGCCAAAGAGCTTGGAGGCGGTTTTGGAAGTAGATATAGCCGATTCTTTTCCCAATCAGTTTAACAATTAGAGAGTATTACCAGGGGGAGTGTAATCTATGTTTGTCGTTTGATGATATAGGAGTGAAGTTTGGATGGTTTTAGGGGTTTTCTTGCTCGTCTTGGAAGTTGATATTGTCTAGGCCTTGTGTAACATAGTTTATATCGTTTTCATTTATGGATGCCTTAAGAGTTTCCAGAAAACTTACTTTACGATTCAGCTGTAGACGTACTTTCTTCTTCCTTCTGTTTCTTTGTGCTCCAACAACGTATCTTGAGGAACTTTTGGCATCACTACCTCATGGCAAGCTTACTGAGTATCCACCACATCCCAAAATCCATTTCTTGATCACTCATTTCCTGTTTAAGTTTTTTATTTTGCAACTATTGTTCCTCGACGATTTATTGAATAATTTATATGTAACCTCAAAATCAACTTGTAGGAATGGGGAATTTGGTATATCATGCCTGGTGGTTACTTTCACCAACTCATTGATGCAATTGCTCACTGTCACAGCAATACCACCGAGATCTGAAGGTTTGCAAATTGCTGATTGGAAAATCTGTTGTGAAGACTATCTATCTTAATCTTTAACTATTGTTCCTTGTTCCCCAGCCTGAAAATTTGCTTCTTGATTTCTTAGGGAACTTAAAAGTAAGACTTTGGGTATTTATTCAAATCTCTAACAGGGAGTCAGGGTCACTGACTATACCACTTGTGGGACTCCAAATTATGTTGCACATGAGAGAGGTGTGATGCAATGTAGTTTGAATTATTCAGTTACTTCTTAATAGTACCTGTCATTCTTCATTTGATTGACCTGCTATCCCCCCAAAACTATTATTTATACTTTAGATTGCGAGCTAAGAGGCAAATATATATTTTTATGTTTGTAGTCCTGGTTTAGTAATTAGTTGTTATATTATTTTCCCATTCTGATGTCCATATTAATTAGCACCATCTGATTTGTTATGTCTGCAAAGCTTGAATCAGAAAGAGGCAGGGGGGTGGTCATCAGAACTGAAAACATGATTTTTTTAAGTTTGATTGCTCAACATGGATTAAAATCCTTTCAAATTTCCCGGAGCATGTCTTAAGATGTCTTCTGCTTGTTCCTTGATTTTATTATAAGTGAACAAACTCATCTCCTTTTTCTTGATTAAATTCTGAAACTACTCACAAATCATCAAGATTGATGGGATAAAACGAGACCCGGAACTTCATTGTTAAAGGTTCAAGAACGGCCTGGGCGGAAAGGGTGGGCGGGATAGGCGTGCCTTAGGGTTGGGTGGGGAAATTTTGAGGCTCCGTGCCTCAGGGCGGGCGGGATAGGGTGCCTCGAGGCACGATGCCAAGGTGGGGAAATTTTGCAGCTCCGTGCCTCAGGGCGGGGGAGGGGAGGGGGGGAGCCTCGTGGCACGCACGGCGCGTGGCTCAGGTCGGAGGGGAGGTGAGCCTCGAGGAATGCACGGCGCTTTCCTCGGGTCAGAGGGGGAGTAGGGGCATCATCGGGTCAGTACTCCTCGGGTCAGGTTTTCTCGGGTGAAGCGTCCCCGGGTCAGGCATCCTCGGGTTAGGCGTCCTCAGGCCAGGTATCCTCGGGTTAGGCCTCCTCGGGTCAGGCGTTCTCGGGAGTAGGCCTCATCGGGTCCTCGGGGAGTCCTCCTCGGGTCAGGTCAGGCATACTCGGATCAGGTCAAGCATCCTCGGGTCAGGCGTTCTCGGGTTGACTATCCTCGGGTCAAGCATTCTCGGGTCAGGCATCCTCGGGTCAGGCGTCCTCGGGTCAAGCATCCTTGGGGTCATGTATCCTCATGTCAGGCGTTCTCGGGTCAGATATCTTCGGGTCAAGCGTCCTCGGGTCAAGCATCCTCCGGTCAGGCGTTCTCGGGTCAAGCATCCTCGGGGTCAGGCATGCTCATGTCAAGCGTCCTCGGGTCAGGCATCCTCATGTCAGGCGTTCTCGGGTCAGGCGTTCTCGGATTGAGTATCCTCGAGCCAGGCGTTCTCCGGTAAGGCATCCTCGGGTCATGCATCCTCATGTCAGGCGTTCTCGGGTCAGGCATCCTTGGGTCATGTATCCTCGGGTCAGGCGTTCTCGGGTCAGGCATCCTCGGGTAAGGGGTTCTCAGGACAGGCATCCTCGGGTCAGGCGTCCTCGGGTCAGGCATTCTCGGGTCAGGCATCCTCGGGTTAAGCATCCTCGGGTCAGGCGTCCTCGGGGAGTAGGCCTCTTCGGGTCGGGTTGAGTCGAGTCAGGCATCCTCGGGTTAAGCATTCTCGGGTCAGGCGTCCTCGGGTCAGGTATTCTCGGGGAGTAGGTTTTAGGTTAGAGAAACGCATGGCGCGTGCCTCGGGGAAGGGGGTTCACGCATGACGCGCCTTGGGGTGGGGGTCTCGAAGCACGCACGACGCTTTCCTCGGGTTAGACATCCTCATGTCAGGCGTTCTCGGGTCAGGCATCCTCAGGTCAGGCGTTCTCGGGGAGTAGGCTTAATCGGGTCAGGCATTCTCGGGTTAGACATCCTCGGGTCAGCGTTCTTGAGGAGTAGGCCTCTCCTCGGGTCCGGGGTCTCGAAGAATACATGAGGCTTGCCTCGGGCGGAGGGGGGGTCACATGGCGTGTGCCTTGTGGTGGAGGGGCCTCGAGGCACACACAACGCTTTCCTCGGGTTAGGCGTTTTCAGGGATTAGGGGCATCCTCGGGTCAGGCATCCTCGGGTCAGGCAACCTTGGGTCAAGCATCCTCGGGTCAGGCATCCTCGGGTCAGACATTCTCAGGTCAGGCATTCTCAGGTTAGGCATTCTCAGGTCAGGCGTTCTCAGGTCAGGCGTTCTCGGGGAGTAGGCCTCCTCGGGTCAGACATCCTCAGGTGCATCCTCGGGGCCGGGGGGCTGCGTTGGGCCCTGAGGCATGCAGGGATAATGCCTTGGGGTCAAGGGCGGCAGAGGGCTTCGATGCACGCAGGGCGCGTGCCTCGGGGCGGAAGGGGCCCTACGGGTCCAAGGCACGCTCTTGCCCCTAGGCACGTCCTACGTGCCTCAGGGTCGGGGGGCCTCGAGGCTCAATAGGCACGCATCGTGCCTCGAGGAGGAGGGGCCTCGTGGAACGGTGCTTCAGGGTGAGTACAACCAAACATGCTTTGCACGAGCTCGAGTACTCAGGCATTCTTTGAGGAAATTCCTTTAACGGTAATATGCATTCCAATTTCCCTTTACCTTTCTTCAACTTCCATTCGAAATGGTACAAATTCATACATATCCTTGCTACTCCCTTTCACTGATCATCAACGGTTTTGGAGGTTAGAAAAAAGAGAACCCCGTAAAGTTTTTTGGAGCTCTTGTTTCGATAGTTGAAACTTCATTATTTTGTGGCTATTTCGAGGTGGAAGGTGTCATGGTTAGCTGCTTGGCAAAAGGTAATCTTCTTTCTCCTTCCCTTCTTTTCTCGAGCATTGACTAGTTTCTAGCTTTGTTTCTTTTAGTTTATGATCCATGTCTGTTGTATTTCCTCATCTAATTAGTTAGTTAGTTTAATTACATTTTCAACAGCTTATATTTGATGTTTCTGTCAACCAATATGAAAGTTTGAGTTTATTCTTAGTTTTTGTCGAGATGTATAAGCTTCCGTTGTTTATATGTTCATATAAAACCTGTGATAATTTGTAAAGGTTGGGCTTAATGAAGTCATCTCGGTTGAGTCTGTTTGCTTAAGAATAACGTTGACAAGACGTCTCCTTCAAAACATGCTATATTTACACATGTGTTAATAAGTGTCTAAGTTTTTCTCTTGAAGCATTTGGTTTTTTGTTTGATTAAAATGCATGGTAGATTTTGTATAACTTTCCAGATAGACTTCCTGAAAGCTTTCAAATGCTCCCTTTTTATGTATGAATTTGTTTCTTAAAAATGACTCTGTGTCCCTGTTGAATCTAGGAGGATACCATCGATTGATAGATATAAGAATGAATTTTTGTCTGCCTGTTCGAGATCTTATCTATTGGGATTTTCTTTACTTTGTTTTGGCTTCATTTCCAATTTCAGTCTCTTCTCAATGTATTTATGTAAGTTGGCATCTCTGTTTTATGTATTTCGAGATTGTCCAATGAACCAAATGATTGGGGATATATATTCTTGATCAGTTAAGGGCAAGATTCAGTTTTCTTTCTTAAGTCGTTATTGAAATGTCCATTTCTTTGTGCTAACAATTTCGAGCTTGCTGTGTATTTGAAATATGGGTGTCCTGTTTGAGTAGTATGTTTGCTTCAGTTTGGTTCTCTTATTAATCAAAGAAAGTAAAATAAAATCTAGATGTCTGTCTATTAGGCGTTCGCTCCGCAGCTCGAACAGGTCGAGATGCGACGTTGATCACATCGGGTGGGGCCATTCTCCCAGAGCAGAGTTGAAGCAAGGGTCAGAACTTTAGGCGGGTCTTCTGTCGATAGAGCTAAAACAGTCATTCATATTCATTAATCCACCCTCGACATTAACTGCTGGAATGTGCTATCACTCCTCTTCATCTCGTTTGTTCTTATTCTTAGTTTATGTTTGATCATATCTGAAAGCTTGGGCGTTTTATCTCGGTTTTCCCTTCCTATTTGATTTTTTTTCTAGTCTTAATGTACAAGTTTAGTTTCATTATCAAAACAAAGTTTAGTTTCAAATTATCATTTTATCATAGAACCTCTGCTGATTGTATGTGTCCTAGTTGGAGCTTTTTGAGTTTAGTTTACACAGTATGATATGAATTCGGCCTTGAGTATCGTGTTCAGATTAGTGTATCGTTTCTCTTTATCTAATGTTTCTTGGCAATTCAGTAGTTTTCTGATTCTATCTTGCTGTTTTGAGCAAGCTTTATTTCATTAAAATTGTGATAAGATACTCTTTTTTGGGAATTATTTTCAATAATCTTCTTTAGTTAGCTTCTTTCCTGCTATGCATGTTATCTCTATTTGTGTGTCATAAAATGTTTCCTGTGAGTTCTGCATTAGTCATTTCTTTTAAATGGAGATTGCTCAGGTTCTATCAAGAGTTTTTAACTAATATGTAGACATTCTGGATGTTTGCCTTGTTGATAGCAAAATGTACTGTTATTTAGCTATGATTACTTGTGTAAGATATCCGCTTATTCCTTTTCTCTTAATTTGTTTCCCATGAACACTCTCCAAATGAGTCCTTGGACTCCCCACCTCTTGCATACTCCTCAAGTTCATGCGTCAGACCTCCATCAAGTTCGAAAAGGGAAGCTAATATTGTTGGGTTAAAACTCAAATCAGTGGCAGCAGCTCAGTAGCGGAGTGAACGCTGGAAATTAATTTGATCATTGCTGCAGCAGCAGCAGCCCAAAGCACTAAAATGAAGATTTTTTTTGGACTCTAAGGGGTCGTTTGGTTTGAATATGAGTTATGATGGGATAAGTTATGTTGGGATAAGTTATGTTGGGATTAGTTATGATGGGATAAGTTGTGCTGAGATTATTTCTTATTGAGTGTTTGGTTTGTTATATTCAAAATAATATATATTGATAAATTTTAAGAACAAGTTGTTTCTTTACAAAATTACCCCTTCACTTTATTTAAACTTTTTAATTTTTTCTTTGTGAGCTTTAGTTATTCATTTTTTATAATAAAAATTTTATTTTTTTTAACTTAAATATTTTTGTTTATGTATTCCCATGATAAGTACCATGTGTATTTAAAAATATAACTTTTTTCTTATTTAGCTTAAAAATAGAACTTTCCTCTTAAGTTTATTAAAGAGAAGAAAATTTATGAGAAATCAAAATAAAATAAACATAAGAATTAGTCAAATAAATTCATAAATAAAAATTATATTTATATAGTATAATTTTTTAATAGAAAAATATGTATAATTATCATAAAAATAAGGAGTAGTAAATATTATTATACATGGTATTAAAAAAAATGTAAATATACATAAATGTAAAAAATGATATATAAAAAGGATTTAAAGGGACATATTTGTCATTTACCTATTCTATCTCGGGATAAGTTATCCCGGGATTACTATACCACCCATGGGGAGGGATAACTTATCCCGGTACTAATTATTAATCCCGGGATAAGTTATCCCGGACTTGCCAACCAAACAACATAATTTTTTTTTTATCCCATCACTATTTTCTTATCCCATCACTATTATTTCTAATCCCTCACACCAAACGAGCCCTAAAAGTAATAACTCAGCAGCAGCAGCCACTGATTGCTTTTGGACCAAAAGTCCAGGTTCTTTCAAATTTTATATGATATGATATGATGATTCAAAAGATAAAAGGGGTAATGTTTCCTATCCAGTAAAATTTACGCAAATTACTTCATTCAGTCTAATGATTTGTCAAGTTGTCGAAAACCACCTCTCTGGTGGGTACAAATAAAATCTAGGTACACTTTACTCTCTCTAGACCCCACTTTATGGAATTACACTGGCTATGTTGTTGTTGTTGTTCAAGGAGTTCATGAAATCCCACCAAAAGTCATCTTCTCTTTCTATTTTCTTATAAAAAAAATGCACACTATTAGTACAATTTATGTCTTTGAAGTTTGAAGGGAGGAAAGGGGGGATGTTTCATATATGACAACACTTTTGGAAAACTCACTTTCCAGAGACATAGCTTTTATAAACAAAATAAATGACATTAAGAAAAGTATGTCGCGGGATGATCAACATTTTATTCTTCATAGTTTTTTCGTCTTACATAATACAACATTGAGCATACAGGGAGACTTATTTAGAGGTAGATGTAGAAGGAAAGGTAGAAGAAGAGTGATCAGTACCCTTTGTGTCAGTTGAAAAAAAGACTGATTGGTTTTCACTAGAAGTTACCTGCATCTCATCATATTTGTCTCTTAAACCTTGAAAATTAAATTCATCACCGTAGCCACTTGAATCAAAGTTAGACTCATCGACGTTCAAACGACCTTCAAGCATGTTCACCACTGCAGACATGTTTGGCCTTAGTGCTGGAGATGGATTAGTACATCGTAATGCCACTTTAATCATCCTCAACGCCTCCTTCTTGTCGTAATTGGAACCTAACCTTGGGTCTACTAGCTCCAAAAACTTGCCCTTTTTTTGTAGAACCAGGGCCTGAGAAGCACAATATTGAATGGGAAAACTTGTGAAAGATACTTTTTGAAATACTACCAAGTCTACTTGATCAACACAAAATGAAGTTCTCATTAAGCAAACTGAGACGTGCTATAAATGTTTACTATTCATGAAACTGATACCAAGAGATGCTGGTTTCTTACCCAATCAAGAAGACAGACATAATTCTCATCAGGATGATATTTCATGTTGTTTTTCCCAGCAACGAGTTCTAATACAACCACTCCAAAACTGTATAAATCTGCTTTATGTGTTAAATAACCCCAAAGTGCATATTCAGGGGCCATATAACCTCTGCAAAAACAATTTAACAAAGTTATACGAGCTTGACTGAACAGGAACGTCCTGAAAGGCTTAAACTAATGCTCTATACCTTAACACTAGGTAAAAATGGACAGCAGAAGTAATTGTTACACCTTCCATTATAAAACTGATTGCCATAGTTTGACTAACATGATTTTGAAGAGAATAATCTCTACTAGTTTATTATAGTTGCAATATAAAACATGGATTTTCAAAAGACGAGTAGCTTTGAAGAATAATGTGAAATGATAGATAACCTTTATAATCTGTTGAACTCTTGGGATCAGTACGGTGCTAGCCATAACCTTTTGGAATTATATAATGAGTAAAGATTGCATTCAGAAAAAAGATACAATTGATATGACCTAAATGGAAGGATGACATTCAAAAGATTAAAATTTGATCAATCAATTAGAGCAGTTTAGAAGCTCACATAGTCCCAGCAACCCTGGTGGTGACATGTGTTTTCTCCTCGTCATGAAGTTTGGCCAGACCAAAGTCTGAGATCTTTGGATTTAGGTCTTTGTCAAGGAGTACATTGGTTCCTTTGATGTCTCTATGAATCATCTTTAGAGGTGATTCTTCATGTAGGTAAGCCAAGCCTTTAGCTATGCCAACACAGATCTTTTGCCTAGTTGGCCAGTCCAGTTTCGGTTGACAGTCTTCAGGACCTGCAATTTACTACAAATTGAAACTAGGCCAATATTCACACAAAATTATGTATGCAGACAGATGAAGATATAAACTAGAGAATCATGCCAGTTACGTTATGAGGGAAAATTGGGATCACCAAACTTCTTTTTGTTTTGGCGTGGTGTCCTTTTTTTACTTTTACCTCAAGTAAACACCAATAACCAGTGTAATCCCACAAGTGGATCTAGGGAGGGTGGTTCACATGTAGCCTTACCCTTACCCTGTGAGGGTAGAGAACCTGCTTCCAATATATCCTCGGCTCAAGTAAAGCATATAAAAATCAAGTTCGAAAAATAACATTTACCAAACAAAACATGGGTAAGGTTATTGTTCTCCATGTACTCATAAACTAGTAAAAGTTGGTTCCGTTCAACACAACATCCATAGAGTCGGACGAGATTTGGATGATGTAGGCCTGACATCATTCCTATTTCATTCACAAATTCACGGTTCCCTTGTCTTGACTTGGATGAAAGTTGCTTGACAGCAATAATAGTACCATCTGCTAGTGTACCCTGAGCATTGAAAAAAATGTATGAAGAGCATAATTTGTCTGAAACATCCAGTAGGATTTCCACAGGGAGGGATAAGAAGGAAGAATTATGAGAATTTGTATATATATTCACCTTGTAGACAGATCCAAATCCACCTTCACCAAGCTTATTTGCAGCATCAAAGTTACTTGTGGCAGCTTTAATTTGTCTGAAAGTAAATATACCAGTTTGCAGATCTAGTCCTCTTAATTCTACACAACAGTAAAGGAACAAGTTTAGGATATTTGTTTCCCACAAGATAAATAAAAGAAAATGTTAGCTTGAAAAGCATACAAGAAATTCTGGAAAGTTTGCACCTTCTAACCTATATTCATCACCCTTGTTTTCCCCAACCTTTAACTAGTGAAATCATGAATTTGGATAGCATATAAGTTTAATGTGGCAGGAAGTCTTCCAAATTGATAATTACAGCCTAGTATTTCATATGGTACAATCATTCACATGTACTTCAATTTGCAAAACCACTCAATTTCTGGATTCACCCAGAATGCAACAGAAGTTTTTTTAATTACATTGTACTTGTCAGGCATAAACAAAAATTGAGGTCTAGAGTCACCTTGTTCCATCAATTTCCTGTTTCTTCTTTTCTTCCAAGCAACAAAGAAAATCATCAAAACGAGAGCTAAAGAAGACGTCACTGCTCCAGCTACAATTAGAATCTTCTTTTTCTGATTAGAAGAGGTCTCCTGCGGAGGAGGGGGCTTGAAGTCTAATTACAGAACGAAAAGTTCAACAATGTTAGACACTCTGGAATTTACTTGTATACCGGAAATCATAGATATTATGCATAGCTTAGTCAATGAGAGAACATAATCATGAGTGAGTGATCTTGTACGGATTCCAACTCCGAAAAGGTCTTAATTTTTAAATAAGATGCAAGGGTGAGTAACTTTTGCGAAGGAGACTTTTTCACTATGTGACAGTGAAGAAGAATAGATGCTACACCTAAAAAATTAAAGTGAAGACAGAGTATTACTAGCTTCCAGAGAGATGGCAGATACTAAAGGACCATAGTTTCCTCTACTCGGGATTGATGTAGTTCCTTCCCCAGCATACTGGAAGCGCACTTGTAAAGTTTTATCTTTTACTGTTACATTAAACTTTTCTTTCAAAGCTTTATCAACTCCTCCGGCTAGTCTTTTAATATCAAAATCTTTGAACTTCAATTTGTCCTGCATCCATTTAAACTTAATCAGCTGCAGCTAATTGGATATTTTACTGTATCTAATTCTCTGACATACTGGTTCACCTGTATGTATACATCAAATATTCGTCTTCCAAGACTTTGGAAAGATTGGTTGTCTCTGTAAACTATTTCTGCGAAATGAAGTGTCAAAGTGTAGTTTCCATTTGCCAAGCAACGTCCAAAGTAAGTCATAGATAAAGGGGAGAGGTGAGCTGTCATGTAAAGTTGAGATTCATCTCCCTTGATAGCAGATACATTTTTTGCTTTGTGGTCATTCAACGATACGTCGGTATCCCAGAAATGTCCTGTACTGCTGGTTCCCCAGTTCCCTTTCCAGTAAACAAACTTTGCAGCACCTGCTGAGTCTTCATCTGCTATATAAGTAGTGTCTCCAACAGTTACATTTCCTCCACCACAATTTATGTGCAATGAGTACTTGTCTGCAATATTCAAACCAGAGATAGGTTACTAGACTCAAATGAATATATTTCAGAAATATAAGACAATGATAAAAACTGTTCAGTTCTTGTAGATTGTCATAGAAACTGTCTAGTGCTAAAATGTTTTCCTTGACCTAACTAGTTTACAAAAGTAACCAAATTATGCCTTCCTACTCATGTCCATTGATTGTCAACAAGAAGCTGGTAAACTCCTGCATAATGGAACAATATCAAACAAAAGATTTAGATGAAAGGGTAGAATTCTGCAAACAGTGAGTACTCACCCTCTGAACACGGACTGGCTGAGAAGCACTTCCCGCGCTCTCTGAAGTAGTTGAAAGAGGTGTCAGAGAGGACAAGTCATTTCCAAAGAATAATAGTCAACAGTTTATTTGACATTAAACACTTACACAAAATTCTCAACCTTAAAGCTTCTGAATAAGTTTCTGATAAGAAAAGAAAACCAAACATGGAATCATCTGAACCATATATGCATAAAAGAAGATAGGAGAAAGTGTAAGACACACAAGGATCATACAGATTGTCCCGACAGGTAGATGGCTCAGAGCTTTCATCAAATTTATTGTAGGAAAGGTCTATCACGCTGCATCAAAGATATCCGACATGGTTAAGAGCTCATAAGTATTTTCAATCTAATGAGAGGCCTTCACTTAGAGAAAACAGATTTAAATGCAATGAAATTAATGGCAATTCAGTTAGTTAAATCTCAATATCTTTATTTATTGCCCATCAAACTAATTTTCACGAGGCTCTCATTGTTCCTCAAGGCAAGACTCAAGAATTCAAGTTCTGGACTAGGTATCTATGAATGACTTTTTAATCTAATTCTCGATGTGAGCAACCACATTTTTGGTTGTGACCTTTAATGCTTCCTTCTATATCTGTCACCCTGTTATATAATCCTACCTCGAAGTACATGTCCTTTGCTAAATCGAATTCTAAATAGTAACTAGTGTATATGGAAAAGCAAGACAAGAAATTATACTTACTTTCTGGTATCTCGACTAGTAAGCCAATCTGGAATTCGCCCAACAAAATCATTGCCAGTCAGATACCTACCAAGCAGGAAATATTTGATTTAACTAGGAAATCACAAATTTGAAATGCAATATATGCATTACATGTTCAAGAACATGATCCCATTTATCAGCTACACACAAAAATGGAAAGGGATTGCCAACCAAATGAAGACTCATTTTTCTGTGCAGCTCATGAGAGAATACTACTGAGCTATAAACAAACCATCTAACATCAAAATCTCAAAACTTCGTGGGCAAAAAAT
Source organism: Solanum stenotomum (assembly GCF_019186545.1). Classification (NCBI taxonomy): domain Eukaryota; kingdom Viridiplantae; phylum Streptophyta; class Magnoliopsida; order Solanales; family Solanaceae; genus Solanum; species Solanum stenotomum. The sequence continues at coordinate 33,937,367 of NC_064293.1, forward strand.
AAGAAATATCATGTAAAGGCATTTTATCTAAGACTGTGTCTGTCATTGAGGCAGTTTTCTTCTTTTCTTCAAATGAAAGAAAAGGGTTTGAGCATTTGGAAAGGATACAGAAGATTGATGGATGAGGCATCAACACTCTTATAGTAAGACTAGTATAATGAAACAGAGATGCAAAAGATATATTTCCATATAAAATTGTAGGAATCTTCATGTTGTTTTGACTTACGTGGCCTCCATCCCAGTCACGCCCTCAAGATTTGCAATTCCTCCTTCAAGCTTGTTGAAACTCAGATCTCTGCAATGAACAATAAACAGAGTCAAACTCAAAAAAATGTTCAATCCCATTGGCTGAACAAACTATAGCACAATTTGTAAAAGCTTAATTAAGTTTAGATAAAAGGATAGAGAAAATGAAAGCTCCGATGATATGTTTGTAAAGATCATTTTGTTTCAAGAAAGAATGAACATTGGTCCATTCAGCGAAAGTGAAGTATGTTGTTTGCATTTATTCAAGATTCAACAACCCATTGACCTCTCCCATTCAAAAAGAGGAGGCTAGTAGAAGGAAAAGAAGAAAACGAAAAAGTCCAGAGGAGAGTCACACATGCACAAAACGTGTTGCTTTAAGTGGATTGGACACAGCTTGTATAACAGGAAAAGGGAAAAAAATCATTAAGGAAAAAATTGAAATAAATTCAATAATAAATTGAAAGTGATGGAATTACAAAAACCGTAATGCGATCATTTCAGCTACAGAATCATGAATATTCCCATGTATATTACAGCTTCTCAAAACCCTGCAGTCAAAACACAGTTTCAGAGAATTGACTTTCTTTGATAAATGATGTGTTGGAAATTCCACTTGCCCAAATCATCAAGTACTCACAATTTAGACATCCTGGTCATGTTTGTAAGTGATGGAAATTCTGAAGCAACTCCATTGAGGTCACTGATTCTTCTGTATATGCATCATCTGAGCCTTAATTATCTTGATTTCTGCTTTGCTTAATCATAAGAACATTGCAAAAAGCAAAATAAACTACTCATATATAGCGTTAACTTACAGTTCTTCCAAACTGGTCAAAACAGAAAAACTTGGGGGTAGTGGTCCTTCAAATCCAGAACCTTCGATTTCTCTGTCAAAAGAGCATATACTAATTCTACTGGAAACTTCTAACTTGTACAAATATTACCAAATGAAATACCTACAACATTCGGAGGTTTTTCCAACTCTCAAAGTTAGGCAGTTTCCCAACAAAGCTGTTACTGCTTATCCTACTGTATTGACGCCAAAAGGGAAAGCCAAGAATTCAACTTAACATATGTAGAAGAAGACTAGGAAATCTCATCTTAGATGAATATGCAAATGCACTCACAGTTCAATCAATTTCGTAAGATTATTCAGTTCCACTGGCCACTCTCCTGTGAAATTATTAGCTTTGAGATTGCTGCAACAATAAAAGTTCATAAAATTTAGAATGAAATCCAACTCACACTTGATCTGCTCTAGTTAAAACACACTATAATTTAAAAACAACCACTCCTTCGTTTAAAGTGAATAAACAATTGGAAGAGCTGTCCTTGCTAAGCATGGGTAAAGTAAAACAACCTTGAAGAAGCATGTGCCTCAAGCAGTAACACGCAAAGCAATCCGTACGTATGTTATTGTTGTATATGATATTGAAAGCAGTACTGTCAGTTTGCAGTTTTGATGTTACAAATACTAAATTTCCATATGTTAGCTATTTTATTGTTTCATCCCAAAATTATATGCTTTTTAAAGATGGTACACTGTACACTTGTCTTGCTCGCTTAATAATGGCCTCAGAAACAAGTCGATTTATAGCACATCTTGCTTTCTAAAAGACTACAGAACATCCTCACTTGAACTCCACATTTTATCACTTTCCCTTCAATGAAATTACAGTTACATAGCCTTAATACCTGGAGCCGTATCCTATATCTCTTGCCTAACTTCACCTCTATAGTATAGTACCCCAATGTACCAGACAAAGCATTGTCCCTAAGAGATAGTAGATTGGTTAAGATATAGGAGTGTACCAGACAAAGCAGTGTCCCCACAAAGGAGATACTTGAATGGTTAAGATATAGGAGTATACCAAACAAAGCATTGTCCCCCCCAAGGAGATAGTTGAATGATTAAGATATAGGAGTAACAATTTGAAACTCAACTACAACACTCAATGTAAGCTCATCTGCTCTAACCTAGGTGGACAGGCTTATTGGCACATGTTCTTGTGGGATGTAGTAAGCTATCATGTGGACCAATTGAGATGTGGCCAAGCGTGCCTGAACATCAAAGCTAAAAAAAAATGTACCAAACGAAACATCTATACATGGTCACCTTGTAAATACTGCTCACTCGGTCTCTCATTTTGCGTTTTCATAATCTACTTTCTCAACAATCATCTCCATTCTACTTTTTAGCTTCATTTCAGCTTTAACTCACGATCACATCTTCCACACAATACAAACAGTGGATTGACTTGTGAAAGTTAGTTAGGAAATAGAAGAGTAAGGAAGACTTACAGCTTCTGTAAATTGACCAGATTCCCTAATTCTGCTGGAAGCGATCCATTAAACAAGTTAGTCTCCAAGCTCCTGAAAAATTATGATGACTTCAGAAAAAATTTCTAGTAGTCATGTACAGTCAGTCAGTCCGATGAAAGAGAAAGCAAGGGAACTTACACGTTCACAAGCAAGGTCATATTTCCTATGTACTCTGGGACAGGCCCAGATAACCGATTATTAGAAATAGTCCTGGAAAACTTCAAATTCATGAGAAGCCCTGAATCGAAGGTTAAATTTTAACACTGTATATGTATAAATTGCCTCACATGCTTTCCAACTTGGTAGATGCCCATTCAGGGGGAATTATACCACTTAAGTAGTTGCGGTTGAGATTACTGCAAAAAAGGTAAAATCATAATGATTTTAAAAATAAGTAAAATTCAAACTGATGTTCTAACAATTGTTCTGGATGCTCTCAGTACATATTCCTCAGATATGGTAACTTCGCCAGAGATGCAGGGAGGACACCTGCAAGATCCTGTCCTATGAGAGATCTGTTAACAATTAGAGCAGCTGCTGTCAGAATCACTAGATTTAGAAAAAATCCTGTCCAGTTTTTATAATCTCAATCAGTTTCATAATGCAACGAAGTGGCGATTAGCTAAATAATTCCAGAAATAGTCATGTGATATTTGAATATGTAGATAAAGACATGGTATTCTAACAATAAATCTAATACCAGTCTATTATAAGCTTATACCTAATATCACCTAACAAATTTTTTTTAATTGAGATATCAACCAAAACAGTAGAAGTAATCCAAACTAACGGTGTGTTTATAACTTATATTCTGGTATTTGGTAAGTATGCAAAAAATATTAGCTCGAGAGCATTTGTATATAATTTAGGCAAATAATATGGGGGATGGGGTGAGGAGGAGACAATTAATGTGGAATGTCACTATGGAACTTGTTTCTTTACTTCCATTACCCGAAGAAATCGTCCAGTTCCTAGAAAATGTATTTTCCGGAATTTTAACCAACCAAACAAAGGAAAATTGAAGAACATATTTTAGAAAACACTTCCCTTCATATCAACCACACCCTAATAAGGTCTTCAGTTTTCTTTTCCTGACTTGTGATCTTCGAAAAGGAAACCCTGAGGACTTCCTCAATATACCAAAAATTTAGTCTTAGCAGTTTAATCTGGACCAATACATTGAAACCCATTGCCCATGGATAAAGAAAAACCATTTCAACATTAAAAAAAAAAAAAAAAAAACTAGAGCAAACATATACTAACGGATTTTAAACTGTAACCAAGCATCGCCTATTGGTTCTATCTATATCCCATAAAACCAAATATAAGTCAATAATTTTGCTTCCTAACAGGAATTCAGTAAAGGGTCAGAAGCATAACAACATTAACACATCAATTTTCATAACTTCAACAACTACTTAACAAAACACATCCATTGGAGAGAGGGAGGGAGTAATATTGGAGACTCACATGTTTTCCACGTGACAAAGATTATCAAGAAAACTGCAGTTGCATTCTAGGATATTGGTATACAAAGGCATGTCTTTCCTTTTGGGTGTGCTCCAATTTGAGTTCCCATCACAAGGGTTTAGCTTAAAATCCCAATCTTTTTTCCCCAATTGATCAGCTACTTCTCTAAGAGCTTCCACTGCCAATCAAAGTAAATGGGCATCAACTTTCTTTCACATACATTAACTAAAAAATGAAAAAGTTCAAATCTTTTTACCTTCATCTTTAGGAAGTTGACCAGGTTGTGCTTCAATGTTGGCTGCTGTAAAGCAAATAACTATGGTGAAGAAGATGAGAAAGAAATTGAAGATTGTTGGCATGGTCCCTTAAACTTCAAAAGCTTGAGTACTAATCATATAAAAATTTAAGAGATTTTTTTGGGTATTTTTCTGAGAAAAAAAAATTGTTTTGTTTAAAAAAATGGAGATGATAGATTTGAGGGGAAGAAGCAAGTTGCTGAAAAAAAATTGAACTTATGGCCCATGGGGGCAATGATCCTGAACCTTTTTTAATACTTCTCTATTTTATAGTATACTATGTTTGTTTGTTTGTTTATGGTTTTTGTGGCACAAAATCCTGTGTACCTGCATGAGAAGGAGAATTTAAAATGAAAATGCTCTTTCCTTCTACATAAAGTTACTTTTACTCCCATATTTGAATAATTAGGTTCCACATGGCATGGCAGATAATATTAATACTAAATAATTACAATTTACATGACATATTTCATTCAAAATAAGTTTTTATTAATTATTGTTTTAAAAAATAATCTGAGATAATTATTATGACTTACTATGTAGTTTTCAAATATATAAATCTTATTTCAAAAAGTTTAACATTTTCATGCCTGAACTTACTATCAAAATAAAATTGTTGAATCTCAAAATTTGAATAGTACCACATAAATTGAAACAGATAGAATATTATATAGGACACCTCCATTTCATTCGGTTTATCTTACTTATTTTAGTCCATTTTAATTAAAAAGAAAACATTTCATTCCTTTTTGGATAACCTACGTAACAAAATTAAGACCACAAATTTAAATGACATTTCGATACATTCTCTCCACCTCATTTAACCCCTAATCCCTCATCCCGATAGGCCCCGTCCCGCCCTAACCCATACTCTACCTTCATAATATTTATTTAAATTATGTACAATAGTTTTTAGATAATATTTTTCATTTTAGTATCGAACACGAAAAAGTAACAAAAGTTAGCTTATTTTTCCATAAAATATTTCATTTATCCTGTTTTGAAAATTGTACAAAAGTCATACCGACACAAAATTAAAAGGAGCACGTGGAAAAAAAGAGGAAGTATTATAACAGTCTACGCGTCATTATACTTATCCATTATATCAAAAATAGATTTTTTTATTTATCTATTTAATCAAAATAATTTTATCACTTTTTTATGGTATTCTAATTCTTAGTATTAAATAAGAACTACTAATAATTAAATTTATAATTCTAAAATATCATTAATAAAGTTAATTTGAGCGTAAACAGGCCAAGTAGAATCAAATAATATGAATAAAGGGAGCATGCATGAAGCCAATCTAGAAATTGGTTTCACACTAATAACACTACGATGATAAAATATATCTGAAGATATATTTTTTTTGTTTTAAAATAAGATATGCATGCCAGCTGGCAGCTGGTACCTACTTTTACATCATGTAGTTAAACTTACATTATTCAACTTGTGTCCTTTCATCTCTTTTTGCTTTTTTACTTTTATTATTTCTCTCTCTTTTTTTGATTTCGTGAGTTGCCTGTTTTGAATGTCTGACTATGATTTTCAAGAGACCAATTTTTAAGATTACGTTTTAGTAGCTACAAAAATAATTTTAACACTTAACATTCAAATAAAAATTAATCATGTCTTCATATTTTAAAAGAAGAAACTATTTTTTCATATAATATATATTAAAGAAAAATGAAGGTGTATTATCTTTACGAAATAAAAGAAAAGGTCTTAGCTAAATTCACATAATAAATATATCATTATAGTGTCAAATGATCAAGATCAACTTATCAAAAATATTTTGAAAAAACAGCAATTTCTATTTGAGTGATAATTTTTAAAAATAGCTTTTACGTATTAAAAAATAGACACTACCTAAGTATACTTGGTTTGTTTTTTTACCAAACACTTTTATTCTTAAAAAAATAAGTGCATTCAGAAATTTAAAAAGTATATATTTCGTCTTTTAAAAATTTGGCCCCTATCAAACTCATAAAACAACAGTTTGAAACTTTTCAATTGGAGACCTTTGACTTTTCCTTGAACAAATATCTAAAACATGCATATCATCAAATATTGCTTCAGTTGGTTATCTTTTTGTTTACGTTAACAAAACAATTAGGGGTCGTTTGGTGTGAGGGATAATACCAAATAGTCTCGGGATTAAATTATAGTACCGCTTATTTTGTTGTTTGGTTGGCAAGTTCGGGATAACTTATCCCGGGATTAATAATTAGTACCGGGATAAGTTATCTCTCTCTTTGGGTGGTATAGTAATCTCGGGATAACTTATCCCGGGATAAAATAGGTAAATGACAAAAATGTCTCTTTCAACCCTTTTGTTATATAACTTTTTACATTAATGAAGGGCATTTTTGTAAACAAATAAATTGTTCTTAAAATTTATTATTTTGAATACAACAAACCAAACACTCAATAAAAAATAATCCCAACACAACTTATCCCATCATAACTAATCCCAACATAACTTATCCCAACATAACTTATCCCATCATAACTCATTTTCAAACCAAACGACCCCTTAGTATAATATTATTAAATAATTATTGTTTACGTTCATCATGTTTTGTTTACTCCAATCTAATCCATGTTGCATGACAGGGCAGAGCTAGGTAGGACGAGGGATCCAAAGTTAGTGCATTCTATCGTAATATTATTTTTCTTGTGAAACTACACTGGGTTGGGTATGTATGTGTTGTTCGAAACGATCAATAATATTCTAAAAGCATTTTAAATTTTTTCTTCTTATGACTTTTTTTTTTTTCCTTTTCAATTTTATACCAAGATCCCTATTCAAACATGGAGTTTGGTTACATGGCAGAAACCTTCTAATGACTGACTGAAATGTTGGTACTGATGGTAGGTTTATAAGGGACAATGGGAAAACTGGTATTGACGGTGTGATCAGAGATGAGAATTTAGATTATGTTTCTCGGGACACTTTAAAAATATCGACAAGTGCGTGTCGGATGGATTTGACGCTGGTGTGGTAAAGTTTTGGAGAGTTCGAGAAACATAGTGGAGAAAAAAGTGTAACAAAAAGTTGTCATGTTGCAAAAGTGCAGCAGCAGAAGAAAAAAAGGTTGCATCCTTAGCCTCAAAACTGAAACATGTATTTACATTATACAGCAAGCCTGCTACAAAAAAAATTGAACAAATTGCTTAATTACAAGTATAAATACACATGGAGGTGGTCTAGCACCCTCGAGAACACAGCAAGTTAGAATGAGCCAGGCTTACCATGGATGAAATGACATTACGTGTCTGTTTGATCTTGAAACTGAAATTAATCGAACATATTAGTTGTAGATGCAGAAGAAGAGCCCATGTCAGTTTGAATAGTTATGGTGTTTTGAGTTTGGGTTTGAATTAGCTTCTGATTTTGCCTCTCTTGATGAAAATCTTTCATGGCTTTAAACCTCAGATCATTGGAATAAGTACTTGCCTCTGGAATTTCATCTGGAATAGCGATTCGTCCTTCAAGCATAGACACTACCTCGGACATGATAGGCCTGAGTGAGGGAGTGGCACTAGTGCACAAGAGTGCCACTTTTACTATTTTTTCCACTTCTTGTTTATTAATATCAGACCCCAATCTCTGATCTATGAGCTCCTCTATACTCCCACTCAGATGCAAATGACAGGCCTGTAACAGTGTAGCTTTTCAGGCACAGCCAGTAATTTCAATGGAAGAGTGAAAAATGAAGAAAGAATTGGAAGATCTTTATATTGCCATCGAAACATTCAAGCTGAGCCTTGATAAGAGAGATACAACAAGCAAATAGGGATCAGATTTATACCCAATCTAAGAGACAAATGCTAGTGTGGCTCGGCATGTAGTTATTGTTGTTCTTTCCACTGACAGTTTCCAAAAGTACAACTCCAAAGCTGTAAACATCTGCCTTGTCAGTCAAATAACCCCAGAGTGCGTATTCTGGTGCCATGTATCCTCTGCAAGTGTTAAGATTAGAAGGTTTGTCAACGTAAAATACTTTAGACTTCTAGCTGGAAAAATAGTGACCTTACATTGTTCCAGCAACTCGAGTACTAATATGGGTCTTCTCATCTTCAGTGAGTCTAGCTAGTCCAAAGTCGGAGATTTTGGGATTGAGCTGTCCATCCAGAAGCACATTGGTAGCTTTGATGTCCCGATGTACAATTTTTAGGCTTGATTCCTCATGTAGAAAAGCTAGACCTCTTGCTATTCCAAGACAGATCCTAAACCTTGTGGGCCAATCCAGATTCAATCGGCTGTTCTCTGAACCAGAAAATTCACCACTGAAAATCTTGACCCAGAGGATAACTAGATTTATACATAGAGAGGACACGGAGTAATTACCAAACAAAACGCTCGCAAGGCTATTGTTATCTAAGTATTCATATACAAGCAGTAACTGGTCTGCTTCAATACAGCACCCATGAAGCTTAACCAGATTGGGGTGTTGCAAACAGGATATCCTACTAATCTCATTCAAGAATTCACGGTTGCCTTGCTTTGATTGAGAGGAGAGCTGCTTCACTGCAACTAATGTACCATCAAGTAATTGACCCTACACGAAATCAGTTGTTAGATTCCACGGGGTAAGAGGATAGAACCAGTGCGCAGCAGCTAAAGGCAGATGAATTATGAGCCACATATGTATTTCCATGCTCAAACTCAGAAGGTTTGGGTAAGTAGAATTTGAAGGTTTACATGTTTATGGAAACAGCACCAAGTCTCGTAGGCAGAGGTACAATGTGACATGATGTACAAGTAAAAGAAAAATCACTAGTCTCCAATTATAAGCATACCTTGTAAACAGGACCAAAACCACCTTCACCAATCTTGTTTGAAGCATCAAAATTTTTAGTGGCAGTTTTTATTTGCTTCAGAGTAAAACAAACCATCTGCAGCTCTACACCATTGAGATCTGTCCAAAAAATAAGGTAGAGATGAGTTACAGAATTTTGTGTTCTCTTGTGATAAATAAATTCTTATCATTGCATTAGCATTGACATGGCAATCTTTTTCTTGAAATGGTAAACCCCACTGCTCCTAAACTCTTACACAAATACCTACTGTTCTTAAAATTCATGTACCAGTAAGATTTGATACAACGAAGATGTGTAACTAGCATTAATTAAGGTGTTTCTAGATTTGATACAATAATGATGAGTCTCCTAGATTTTCATAAAATAATGAATCTCCTAGGTCAATCAATGTGTTAAGCTACTACATTAAACAAGACTTTGGATTTCAAGACCTTCAATATGATTAATCATGCATGTTTGTATTTTGATCACTTTCGAATATACAATGGATTGCATTCAACAAAATCCACCGAAGAGTAGATTAATAACTACTCTTTAAATTTGCAATTTTAGAAACTTTTCAAGCTCACCTCTTCTTTTACTTTTTCTACATAGACAGCCTTTCCACCAAAGAATGCTCAGTACGAAAAAAGTGATACATGCAGCCAAAACTCCAGCAATAACATAAATTATTGTGGTCTTTCTGTCCTTGTTTGAACAGAACTTGAAAGCCGTACCAAAGTCCAAAAGAAAATGAAAAAAGGGTAAATCAGAGCAGCAAAGTGAGCAGAAACATTAATGCAGGTCATCATTCATTTAAAAGACTGAAGAAGCGGCATGCTTTATAAAATCCATCTATCTGCAGAACCATCCTCTAACTCAAGCATAGATCAGGACTTCGATCCAAGCTATGGATCCATTTACATGCCTTATTGGCATCTCCACTTGCCAAATGCTGTGAATTCACTTTTCCTCCATGTTTAGAAACTTCCTTAAGCGCTAATTTATTGCACCAAAATGATGAATAAGAATATATTTCTCCATTTCTATTTTACCATAATTTTGAATGAAGTAGCAGTTTCTTGAAAAGATAAGGAGGACAGCGGGATAAAATGAGAAACATGCTAGGGAAACACCAAAATTCATTTTCTTGTAAGTTCATGACAACAAGAAAAGATTTACTCTTGTCCAATTTCTCTTGAACTTCATTCCATTTGTCTTGACCTACTATCTGCTTTTTCCATTTCCCGAAAATGGAACTCTTTCCTTACATGGAAAAATCAACAAATTCTAAAGTCAAACTGATATATAAACTCCTCTCACTATTTACCACTACCAATACACTATTTTAAGATTCACATCATTTCACATATATCGACTGCACCCCGAATAAAATAACTCATTCGACTAATTTTTTAATTGAATTCTGTAAAATACAGTAGACTATACAAGATCGGACATAGGAGATAGATAACAGGAAGACTGAGTTACATCATGAGCCCACAGGTCCTATAGGCTATAACATGATGCTCATCACAGTTACTGCAAATACACCATAAAGTAACTTAAGGGTAACGGCTCGAGTACGATAAGGGATTGATAGATACACACAGAGTTGTGCAGTGATGAATTGACCTTCTTTCACATGCCATGCATGAGATAAAACCAAATGTAGAAAGAAGAGAAGGAAAAAGTATGTTATCAAAAAGAAGATAAAGGAAAAAGTATAAGTCGGAAGTCAAACAATCCCTGTAAATCCACCCAAAAGTATAAAAAGTAAGTAGATACATACTTGAGTCAACTGAGATAGCTGATATGAGTGAACCATAATGTCCCCTAAGAGGAATGCGGGCAGTGCCCTTGCCAGCCCAATAAAATCGGATCTCCAAGACACTATCTGTTACAGTAGCATTAAAGTATCTGATCACAGGCCTTAGGACTCCAAGAGCTTCCTCTTCAATATTAAAGTCTTTCCAAACTAGTTTCTCCTAAAATCAAAAGAAGATCATTCAAGAATGTGAATCAGCTAAATAACTCTAAAGGGAACTTCATCATTCAGGATAAGCACCTGGATATATATATCAAAGATGCACCTTCCAAGACTGTTATATGTACTGTCGTTTTTAAATATTATCTCAGCAAAGTGCAGACTAACATTGTAACTCCCATTCTCCAAGCATTAATGGAAATAAGTAAGTGAAAGTGGAGAAACCCTTGCTCTACTATACAGTTCAGACAGGTCAGTTGATGGTATAGTCTCAATAAAACGTGTATTCTGATCATTATCATCATCCATGAAGTCTCCGGTGCTACTAAATCCCCAGTACTTATCACTGCAGAAATTTCTTGCAGAACCACCTTCAACATGAGCATCTCCGTCAAAATCAATATGCCTGTTGTTTTCTGTAATAGCAACATCATTTCCTCCACAATTCACATGCAAGGAACACCCTCTGCCATGTAACCAAATGGACTAGCATGGTTAGAGAGAGATATCTAGAAACAATTGTCACATAGACCCTTATTATCACAGGCAGCAAAGACTACCAAATTTGCAATGCATATATACAAATAAATGTCAGTTGTTGAAAATCTAATAACAAGCCTTCAGTAGGATACATGACCTCAAGAGTGTAGGTCTAGAATAGAGATATTTGTAACTGACAGCACATTCTTTGCTAACTTGCAGACAATATCTGTCAGCTATTCTTTTTAATGTATTGATATGTTTTTCTGCCCATGTAGTAGGTTAGGAGAATCACTTCTAAATAGTTTATTTTCTTCTTTTTGATATTAGTACAGATATAATACATTATAGATTAAAGTGCATCTAGTGGATGCATGTAATATTACATTAAATTAAAGCTATAGTCCCTTTTCAAAGGTAAAGAGTCAACAAACTCCAAAAGTGCATCTATGTCATCAAAGGAAGTAAGCTTGCACCAGAAATCTAAAAGCTAAACAGGTGTATTAACTGTGGATTAAAGTTTTTGTGTCCTTCTAATGTTCTGCTCTCTCCAGATTACCCACATAACGCAAGGATGAATCATGTTCCAGAAACTTCTGTTGGTTCCTTTATTCTTTCTCCATTTCCAACTGAATAAGAATTGTGTCAGAGATTTGGGAATCAATTGGTGGGATCTATAAAACATACTACAAACCTCATCAGCTACAGCAGAGTGTAAAACCAAATAATCCACATTTTCATTTCTCACATGTAGCACCTGTTGCATATGGTGATTTCATAAATTACAAGCCTCATAAACTGCAGTGCACCAAAAGCACAATAATTGTAGATGAGCTCTCTTTTCCCACTACAGGTCCCGTGGCCAATGGATGATACCGTCTACACAGCCAGAAAAGGGTATAAGGCCTTATATGCTCCTTTTACAGAAACAGACCCTCACCTACTGTCCATCTCAGATAATCCTCTGCTCCTGCAACCATTCCTTCTCCTCCAATTCGACAACAAAATAGTCCAGCTGTCTCCGAACATTCCTGGCAATTTCTTCCAAATTTAATGTCCCATACACCGATACTCATTTAGAAACTGAGATAAGGAAAAGCTGTAAAATTAAATAAATTTGTGAATTGCTCTCAGAGTGATATATTTCCTTGCCAAGTATCTAACAGAATCTTATAATCCTTCCATCGCCAGACTTGAACTGTGTGTAAGTCATGAATTTATCCCATAAACCTCTTCTCCTTACACCAACTCTCCTTCGCTCTTTATTTTGCATCTCTGACTGCTTTCTGCAGCGTGTTATGTTCCTCTCAGATATCTCCAAAATCATTTAAAGAGGAGACTCTTATCATGCATCTTCAATTTCCTAACTGCCAGACCACCACATTGCCACCACCATACACACTTCTTTGGTTGTATAACTGGTTTAAATATTGGAAATGGAGGTAAGGAAGATGAGAAAACACAAAAGAACTGCAGTTTCGAGTATGAAAAGAATTGTTCTTTCTTATGTATTACTTGATAAAATGTCAGTGAGCACAAATATACTTACATCTTGGACAGGTTATATCCTCTGTACACGGAAGAACGTTCTTACTGTAGAAGAAAGCAAAAAAGAGATTGGCCTTAGATATATGCTCAGAAGTAAAGAAACAAATCTCAAAGTAAAGCATTCATTCATCCATTTAGTTAGCTGTAAAAGCTAATATGAGAAACAACAAGAATGAGAAGATCCATCTTACAGAGTCCCGGCAACTGCAGAGCTCCTGTACAGGTTTATGTAATAATTCCTGTCAAGGGAACAATTATCAGAACCATATGATACATTGTCACTAAAAAGAATGAATGAGAAACGAACAGAAGGATTCACTGACGTGTTTTGCCGACAAGCTGGTTGTTCAGGGCCTTGCCAAGTAAAGTTATTGTAGGAAAGATCACTGTACATGCAATTTGAATTCTTAGAAGTCATAATCCGGAGTACTATAATGATAAGAATGCAATCCATTAACATTAGACAAAGAAACTGTAGAACTACACACAGAAATACTAAATAAAAGTCAATAGTTTCCCTGAGATTTCAATTTAACTATGTCTCTGAAAAATTATCACTCTGCATATATGATGCCATGAAAGTGTCTACACTTTCACTTCAAGAAAATGTGAGGCACAAATATTTTATAAAAGAAAATAAAGATGATATTACACGTACACATTTATTCCGTTCTTCAAGATTGAGGCAGGTATATCTCCACTGAGCATGTTACCAGATAAAAACCTATTAAAGCAGTATCACAGTTAAATAACTATAATGCAGAAAACAGTGAATGTAGATTTCCCTGCATTGTTGAAAATTATAATAATACCATCTTAAGAGTATTTAAGAAAAAAAAACTTGACAGTAAACTCACACAAATTTAAGCATACTTCTTGCACTAATGTCATCCGGAATCGTTCCAATGAGCTTATTGAAACTAACATCCCTGCAGTAAGTTCAAACATAGAACACATGAAATAGGAAGCGATTTTATGTCTGGAGTCTCATGAAGGCGCAAAGGAGGAGGCCCAATTTATATATCATAAACCTTGCTAGAGTTACATGAATGTCATAGTACCTTAAAAAATAAGCTTAGAGACGATGGTGTATTAAACAGATCAAAGGCAAAGAATAGGAAACAAAGTTTAGCTGATATTGAAGTGTTGGCTACGATGAACGCTTCTGTTTTTTTTAAAAAAATTATTGGTAAGGATGATGAACACATTCTTTTTTTTCCTTTCAACAACACCTTCAATCTGATACTTACTCACCGTGGTTCACAAAGTTTATGGATTGTGGTTCACATCTATGATGATTGTTATACACATGATTCAACTTCTATCTAATCAAAATCAAAGCTATCAAGCTCCAAAGAATCTCCACAAATTAGTAAACTGGGCCTTTGTATTCCAGCGCCAGCAACTATGGCTGTTAGAATTGGGAATATTCACTAGCTGACTGGAGAGGCAATTGTATTAAGGTGTTCGATCCTGAATTTTGGGTTTCTCGATTCTGTTTTTGCATTTTGCTTCTCATTATTATTTACCTATATGAATTTGATGATTTTTAAATCTCTGCCACTAGAAAATATAAAGAAGATAGCTCTATGATGCCTTGTGAGTTCTGTATACTGAACAGCAAGTTCCATTCTTTTTAACGCAGGAAATGAGAATTCACGGACAAGCCAGAAGAAGAAAGAATAACCAGCTTATACACTACTTCTATTCTATTTTGTCTCAATTTGGGTTGAAGTCCCAAGAGGTGAAAAGTAAAATCATAAGCCAAAGTCTTTCAGCCTTAAATGTCAAGTATTGCCTGAAGCCCCTTGGGCTAGGCGAGCCACATACTCCCTCCGTTCTAAAATAAGTGGGTTTTTAGCTTGGGCACACCCCTTAAGAAACTACTCATTCCTAGAAAATAAAATGTATTTTTACTAACTTATCCTTAATAAATACCTTGAAAAAGATGTAGCTCTTAGTAGTTTCTTTGTTATGTAAAACTTCCTTTATTTATATAACGGTAAAATTGGAAGAACATCATTAATGTCTTCTTGATTATATAAAACACCAATTATTTTGAAACAAAATGAAAAGCTAATGATACCATTTATTTTGGAATGGAGGGAGTATGATAAGATGGACATCATTCAACATTTTAGGTGTTCAGTCATTAGATTTGAGGTTTACAAAAGGAGCCTCCTCTAGAGGCCATCATTTGGGAATTCTGGATTGGTTCACCACAACAAGTACTTCTTTCAGGAGGTAGTTGTGAGAACCTTAACAAGAAAGGAAGTGTTTACTTATAAGATGAGAACTTCGGCTTTGTAATAACTCAAGAGTCTTTAAGGCCAAGTGGAAGGTCCAGCTATAAGTACAAATATTTCAAAGTTGACTGTCAGTACTGTTCAAGCCTATTGCATGTGGACACGAAGTTTAACATCAGACATGTAAGGATAATGCGTAATGCAGACAAAGGAATACTCATTTTTGCAAAATTATAAGTGAACTACTTACAATGTTTGTACAGTTTTCAGTTTCCAAACATATCCTGGAATTACTCCCGAAAGGTTGCAGTTTCTCAGTACCCTGAATCCAATGATTAAACAGCACTAAGAAAAGATCCATCAAACTTGGATGCCAATAATAATTTGGAATAAACTCCCAGCAACTTACAGTCTCTCTAGGTCTGTCATGTTAATTAGAGGAGGAAATTCATGCATTGGTCCTTTTATGTCGCTAATCCTCCTGAATAAGAGACTCAAACATGAGAAGTCTCCATACAGTAAAGAGATCCATAAACTAAAAGAAAGAAGTAGATTAGGTATATTTAAGAGTTCTGTACTCACAGATCGGTTAACATATTGAGAAGAGATATGCTTAATGGAATGGGACCCTCTAAACCGGTAGCATGCAGCTCTCTTCATTGATTATCCAAAATAAGAATTAAATACTTGAGACTATGAAATTATTCTTCTATCAAAGATCTTTCAAGATCCTCTGTTATCAAAAGAGAAATTCTTACAATTTTGTAAGTTGTTTCCATTTCTCTATAAAATCTGGAATTGGTCCGCTGAGATTGTTATCACTTATCCTACTGCAAACAAAATATTGTTAAACATAGTCTTCAAATGACTAGCTAAAAGAATAATGCTATAACCATGTACTTACAAATCTGCTAAATTTACAAGTCCAGAGAGTGACACTGGCAGCTCTCCCTCCAGTTGGTTGGAGGACAATATCCTGAAATTAAGATCATGTTTCTCCATTGGATATTGTATCTATTTATCCCCCCGGAATCACAACTCATATGGACAGACCTAAAAGAGAGAAGGAAAAGAAGGGTCTTACAGCGCCTTTAAGTTTATCAATTTCCCTAGTTCATCAGGAATAATGCCTGAGAATCGGTTTCCTTCAAGGTTTCTGGTCAAAGATTGCTACATAGATTAGTGCACTGCTGATTTTTTGGGGAAAATAATGAAATAAGCAGAACTGAAAATGAGATAATGCTTAGATTAATGAACAGGAGCATGTCCAGACACTGCATCAAAGAGAAAACTAAACTATAGCATAAAAGCTGTTAAGCTCTGCATTCATTATACTTGAAAAGAAAATTTCATAAATTTAAAATTGGAGTTGGACAAAAGATTATTACATAAACTTTTCTTCAAAAGGTGTCCAAACAGCTACATAAGAAATGAAGATGAGAAATCAGATTAGATAATCAAAATTTGATACATACATATAGGTAAGGCTGGTAATGTTTCCCAGTTCCTTCGGTATAACCCCTGACAACCGGTTCACAAGAACAGAGCTGGATCAAAAAATTTGCAGTTACAATTGATGATTAACAACCTTTATAACAGCTGTTTTAACAATATATTAAATGGGGCTTACATGGAATTTAACTGGGTTGACGCCCATTCAGTTGGTATACTACCACTGAGGTAATTGTATGCAAAATCACTGAAAATTGAGAATATGTGAATTCAGTTAATTATGCTTATCAAAATTTGAACGATGAATTAGATTATACGGGAAATAAAAGCAAATGTGACAATAGCATTCAAAAGATTCTTACACTTTTTGAATGTAAGGAAGCTTTACCAGTTCAGGTGGAAGAACGCCAGGAAGATTTATACCCTTAAGAGTACTGCATAAGTAATTTCAAGAGTCAACAATGTAATTAGTTTATCTAAATATTATGAATAGATACCCTATTCTTGTTTAGAAAATGAAACCAATTATAGTCACATAATACTGATAGGAACCACTCTAAGATGGTAAGGTATATAATATATTGCACACAAAAGTGAAAATAGTCAATGACATCAACTTGCTCTTCATACATCTCAGGAAGCCTAAGATTTTATCAAATATATAATGATACTGTACACAATCTCAAGCCACAAAGATAAAACATATCTTTGGCGAAGGCACAGCTTATATATTTGGCAAAAATGGAACTCCCTTTTTTCAGGGAACCCTCCCTTGGAGCAATGTCAAAGCAGTTGACGTGTAACTAGGAGATCACAAGTTCAAGCTGCAGAAACAACCTCTTGCATAAACACAAATAATGGGAGCTTAGTGCACCTGGCTCCCCTTGATCTGTAACTTCCTCCTATATCTAGTTCCTTTTAGTTGTCCAAGGATATAATTTTAAGGTTGTAGCAAAGATGTAGGAAATGGAATGCTAATACAACTTAATAAAGCATGGTTAGTATGAGTTCTCTAACAGCAATGGCAAGACATCAGTAACTTGGGACTTAATAGCTACTTTCTCCAAATTATCTATGCTGGCTCTCCAAACACATAATGTGCTATAACCAAAGTCGAGCAAGATGATGAAAAATTACATAGCTACTATGTGGCAGGCAGTATCATTTCCTATATTGCAGTTGCATACAACATCAGTTTCAAACCAACTTGGCAGATCAGTTGTCACCCTGACTGCTTCAATCTGGCACGATTCACCATTGAATTTCCAGTGTGTTGCTCCCATTGTAGTGGCGATTTGTTCCATAATGTCCACTGAGAAATTGCCAAAGCATATGCCAAATAACAAGTTGTTAGCCGAATGATGCAAATCTTACGAGTGCAGGAAGCAGAAAACCTCTAAATAGTATATATTACCATAACAAAATCAGAAGTTTCAAAACACTGCAAGCTTCACTCCCCTGCCCACATTTTGGAATTGAGGATCAATTGGCTAGAAACTCCCCCCCCCCCCCCCCCCCCCCCCCCCCCCCCCCCCCCCCCAAATACCCTTTTTAGTATAGGTTCAACATTTTGGAGTACAAAGATGCAGAAACTTCCCCAAGCAAATGGTGTAGAACCCTGCATCATTTGAATACCCTATTTCACCAGATTGCATTAGTTCCTAGACAACAACATACCCAGTGAAATCCCATAAGTGAGGTCTAGGGAAGGTAGAATGTACGCATACCTTAACACTACCTCTTGGATGTAGAGAGGCTATTTCCGAAAGACCCTCCCATTAGTTCCTAGACAAAATACTAAAATTTCCCGTCTTTTGTTCTTATAAGTAAAAATTTCCAGTCTTTTGTTCTTGTAAGTCTAAATTTCCCACAAGTGAGGTCTGGGAAAGTTAGAATCTACGCATACCTTAACACTACCTCGTGGATGTAGAGAGGCTATTTCCGAAAGACCCTCCCATTAGTTCCTAGACAAAATACTAAAATTTCCCGTCTTTTGTTCTTATAAGTCTAAATTTCCAGTCTTTTGTTCTTGCAAGTCGAAATTTCCAGCCCTAAAGTAAGAATCAATCATAAAGGAAGCCTTTTTAAGTAAGCATGCTCCATTTTTTTCTACAATACAAAAAAATTTAACTGATCAGAGCCTTATGTTCTTCACATTTCCTCTAGTAAGAGACTCAAAATTGATCTTTTCTCAAGAAACTTAACTGAACAGGAGGAAGAACAAGAAATAAGTTCAAAATTTCATAATTCTTGATTTCTTGCACAAATTTGACTTTGTAGCAAAATCCCATATATCCTTCATGCACCCACCACCCACTCAACAACCCATCCACTAAAACTTAAAAAAGCTATAAAATTTACCTTCTTCTTGGGCAACTCTTGTTGAGTCACCCAAACTCAACAACATGAAGCAGTTCACTGCAAGAATCCATGAAAGAACAGCTCTTTTTAGTGGCAACATTTTTTTTTCTTCTAGCTCCAGCCTCCAAGTGATATACAGTACTGTTGGACGTACAAAATGTACACCTAAAATTCTATCCAAGAAATAATTCAGCCTAAAAGCTGGGTCTTTTTTTAATTATTATTAAGGCAAAAGTTCTATGGGATTCAAAATAGTGTACCATAAACTAACAAGAAAAAACTATGTGTGTATAAATTGAGCTAGCTGTTTACCAACTTCCTATCCAAAACAAAGTGTGTATTCAGAGAAATTTCTATAATGTAAAAATTGAAACTTTAGAGAATAGTCAATGGCAACTGGGGCACGTGAGGTTTCTTGCTCTTTGATGTGTTTGGCGTGGACCCCTTGGCTACCCACTTGATATTTCAATTTAATTCTTAAGACTATTCATATGTAATACTATTGGACAAGATGGAGACATTCACGATTAAATATTTTTCATCGTTCAATATAAATTTGATATAAAACAAAATAAATATCTATTTGTGCTATGGTAAACAAGTAAAAATAAACAGAAAAAATAATTTGATTTAGGTAAAAAAAAAAAAATTACTACAAATAGAAGGACTATAATAAGGAATTGTCAGACCTATGATTAAGATTAATTAAATAAATTTAAATTCTTTAAATGGTTAAGTTAGGTAAGATCATGTCAATTTGCAGATAAAAGTAAAAGTGATTATTGGATGATCCAAAAAAATAACATCATAGCATGAATAGGACAAATAAATTAAAACACCAAATCTTAATTTTGTCGCGACATCTTTAGTTTGATTTATCAGTGTTTAGCATGCATTAGAGATTTATGTATTTGCATTTTAAGAAAAATAAATTTGCATTTGTTATCAAATATATCATTTGTTTATTAATAGTTTTAGCATCTATGTTTATTAAATATGTAATTTTTTTATTTATAAAGTAATATACTTCAGGATTTAACATAATTTTTAACACTTTAATTGTATACCATCGGTTAATTAAAATGGGCTCTTCATTTATCTTTTTTAAATGTGAAATGTAATTTAATGTGATAAAATGTAATTAGCTAGGTTGGTGTCTATTATATGTTTCAAACTTTATTTTCCAATGTTCCAAACTATTATTCTATTATAAATTTAAACTTTTCTTTGTGTATAATAATCCTATAGTTACATTGAATTTTCCGAGTCCCAAACCCTCTAAAAAGCCATAAATGTGTAAAAAGAAATTTTTTAAATAATGAAAACAAAAGGCACCAGAAGCTGCAAGTCAAAATTGAAAATCTAGTATAGATATAGCAAGAGTGAATTAAAAAATATGCTAGAGGAAAAATATTCGAGAGCAAATATTTAATTTGTTGACCATGAAAAAAGAATTTCATTTGAATTTTAATAACAAATTCATTTTTTAAATTTTACAAACAATAATATACCCCTTATAATTTCAAAAATAGAATCTGAAAAAAAAAATTAATTATCTAATAACCTTTTATCATAATCCTCGACTTTCATTTAATCTTTTGTACGTATAATTGAACAACTCATACAAACACTGAATTAAATGTAAATATTGTAATGGCGTCACGCTCTGCAGGTTTAGAAAATTGACAGACTTTGACTTTTCCATTTAGAAAATTGACAGACAGGTTTATTATATATAGCTTTGCTGACCATTTTTTTCCTTATTACGAACTGTTTTATTGGGGTCCATTCAGTGGGGTAGAATTCTCAAAGTAATAACGTCGAATACGACTTAATATAACCTAGCGTTTGGTTATAGATTTTCAAATACTCTTGACAAATATTATTTGGGTGAAAATTTAGGTGAAATTTCATTATGTATTTAGTCATAGTCTTTGAAAAACATATTTCACTTTTTTAGAAAAATATAATTTATATCCGTAAGTTTTAAAAACTATCAAAATTAATCATAAATTTGTATTACAAGTCAATTGGATTTTCGTTGCAACAAATAACAAGTAGCGTCCATGACACTGGAGCAATGTGGTAGTTTGGAGTGAGTGCAACAAGCATCATTCATACATCGTGAAGTAGACAAAGCACATGACTTTATTACCCTGAGTTGATTGTTAATTATTTTCATCAACAACCATATCATCACTTTCATATTCACTGAATATTTCATCACTACTTTGGTGTTCACGTAAAAAAAATATGTAATACAACGCAAACAACTACTAGGGTGTTTTTGTAAAAGATAAAAATTTGATGTAAAATTTCAATTTTTAAAAGATCCCAAATAATGATATTTGACCCAAATACTAGAAAAAACTAATATTTAGGAATTTGGGATATTTGTCAAATAATGGTAAATTGTATGAACAAACACTATGTGCCAAATTTCCCTCCAAATATTACTTGGGAAATCTATGGGCAAACGGGTCCTAAATATCATGAAATTGACATTTTGTTTGCATAGGAAAATCCTTGTGGATAATACTAATAACGACATATTTTTCAGTTAATTATGTTTACTTCATTCGTAAAGGTTTTTCTCACTAACAAAATATAATATCTTTAAGGATATGATTAAACTTTAGCTACTTTAGGACAGTACTAATAATTTCAAAATATTATTATGAATTAAGAATAGAATCTATTAATAAATTATGAATTATGACGGTTCTAGTTAATCTCATCATTAATTAGTGCTCCTATAAAAGTCAACAATAAAACAAATAGACATTAGTTAGAACTTAGAAGTAATAGAATTTGGATTAGGCAGTAAGCCATGATAGAATACTCCAAATTGGTAATTCACCAACTAACCCTCCACATGACACTAGTTTTTTTTTCTTCTTTGGATTTAAGCATCGTACGCTTTTGGGTAATATTTTACACCAAAAAATAATTATTGACCTGTTAATATACCTTTGCCTTACCAACCTTTTCCTATTTTTTTATTTTAATAAAATACAAACTCTAGTTTATTTTTTCTTTTGAGTTTAAATATATACACCACTAGTTAAGAAGTTTTACATCGTCAAATTCTCTTTATAAGTTGTAATAGGTATATTATCTTATTTTCAAAATTAAAATTTATGTTTTAAATTGCTCTTTAGATGACGTGATAATATACCCAAAAAATACTATATACATTGACAGGTACACAAATTAATTGGAAGTTAAATAATCTTTCATTGACTTGAAGTTGGAAAGTCAATAGGCAATGAGTTGTTCTATCTTTCTGAATTTCTTTATGTGAGTTTCCGCCCTGCCTTTTGTGATCCTTCATAGAACACAACTTCTCCATATGATTTAACAGTCTTTTTTCTTTACCTGAGATTTCTGTTTCATTTTCTATTTCTCCCCTTGTCTCATCATCCAGCTGGTTAATTTGAATTTGCATTGGACATACCCCCAATTAACGAGTAAAACACGCCCTACCAAGAGTATGCAATAAACAACAACGTTCTAACAGTTAGATATGCACGTTAGACTACGATTCACTGATTAAGTTGCGACATTTTCATTGGCTCTCTAATGGATAAATAATAAAAGTTAAAACTACTTATTTCAAACACCACCGATATAGTCGTGTTGATTTTGGCCCTAATTATTGTACACGTGATTTTCCTGATTTGCAGTATGGATATACTAATTTGATGGCGCTTTGGTTTGAAAAACTAGAGCTGGATCACGATTAAAAAGTTGTGACTGATGACAAAAAGAAGTTTTTTTCGGAAGACAACAGATTGCAGAAGTTCAATTTTATTGTGATAGTAGGTCCTCTAAGTTACCCTTTACCACAAAAAGGACAAGCTCTTATAAGTTCTTTAACGAGATAAGACCATTTAACATGTATCCCAACATTCCATTGAGTCCCAAATCGGGAATTTCAGCAAGAACCAACCATTACATTAATCAAATCATAACTAAAATGTATAATGACGCACACAAAGTAAAGTTAATGTTGTGCAAACTTACATTGAAACAGCAGAAGAGGCTTGACAAGTGATTCCTTTTCAAGACTCACCACAGGGATCACCATCATTCGACTTTCAATTAGAGAGTTGTGAAGGACTATTCAGTGAAGCATACAAGACCTGAAGAGCTTGCACTGCAGATTACAAGAGACAGGCAACGACAAAGCCAGAACATCTCTCCAACAAGAAAACCAAGATTCAATATTTAGCTTGTCAAGATTCAACAAGTAAAGCCTCAATCTTAATCTAGTGTTGGCTCTGAAACTAATTAAATACAAGAATGGGAAAGAAAACATATTATTTTATCAAATCAAACAGTTTTAGAATTCGAATTCAATTGCATGCGTTCTCGCATCATAATCACAGAAAATCCCAGTCATATAATTTTTAGTACAAAGATCAAGAATCTATATTTTTTTTGTACTAACGCATCAATTTTTGACACTCGTAAACCCAACAAAAAGGGGAAGAAAAAGAATATGCCATTAACCAAATCAACCATTCAAACAATCACAAAGAAAGGCGCTCTTATACGACAACATTCATAGAGGAACCAAAACCGGTATTTGTATATGTAAGTAATTGGAATAGTGTTTGTTGTTACAGAATTACATATTAGACTACAAGAATATAGTTCACTTCTTGTAGCTTTTATACAAAGAACGTAGCTAAAAAACCCATAAACTAAATTTCAAACCCAGAAACTATTGATGCACTGGTGCTTATTAAGCAGTCCAATGGATGTGTTGCATAACAGTAAAGTGTCGCTGAAATCATATGAGGAGGAACACTTGTACACGATTTTGGGTACAATATTTTACCCCAAAAAATTAATATTAACAGATACCGGCTTACCAAGCTTTTCCTATTTTTTTTTATTTTAATAAAATACGAACTCGAGTTTATTTTTTCTTTTGAGTTTAAATGTATACACCATTAGTTACAAAGTTTGTACATTGTCAAATATTTAGTTAAGAAGTTTTTACATTGTTAAATATCTTTATCAGCTGTAATAAGTATCTTATCTTATTTCAAAAATTAGAAATGGCTCAAGCTAATTAGTTGCCTAAAATCAAAAAATAAATTGGAGGCCTAAATTTAAATTATTATTTTTTTATATCTGAGATTTAAGTTATTTTCTTTTTAATTAATTTTTTTTTTATGATCTTAAACTAAAAAATATATATATATATATATATATATATATATATATATATATACCAAAATATTTTTTAATCTTGTGATCTTAAACATATCATGTGGAAGTTAAATTTAAAAATTGATCCATAAAAAAGAAACATTCTTTAATGTTTCGGAACAAACTAAAAAAACAACAAATAAATTAAAAAATATAGTATATTTTTTTTTGGTCAAAAAGGAGGCTTATAATAATTTTATTATTACTAAAAAAATTAGGCACTTCAATTTTGAAGCCTAAGACATATGCCTCATTTTTAAAGACATTGAGCCACCTCTAATTAGAAATTATATATTTTAGATAGTTCTTTAGATCACGTAATAATATACCCAAAAAATACTACATATATTAACAGGATACATAACTCAATTTGAAGTTAGTAATATTTCATGGACTTGAAGTTGGAAAGTCAATAGGGAATTGAAGTTCAGTAATCTTTCATGGACATGAAGTTGGAAAGCCAATAGGGAATGAGCTGTTTATTTTGGTACAGATAGCGATTAATTTAATTAATTTCTATAAGCAAATTGAACGATGAAGTAATATAGTATGAAACTGGAAACTTTGAGTTAATTATTCAAAAAAAAAAAGTCAAATAGATTGACTTCAAGCAAGATGAACATTAAATATAAATATGAGATGTGGGTGGTCTTTACTTATTTAATTTGCAAGTCTAAAAATGCCTAAAATATGAGTATAACTTTAAAGGGTCAACCTGCTACTTCGAAAATCTTCTTCTTTTTATATTGGGGGAGATGCGATGCATTACTATTTAGATTCTCAAATGGCCTAATAAAATTTCCAATCTTGACGAATTGGAAATTTTATCTGAAATAGAATTACAACTATCTAGTGTTGAAGTTGCTACAACAACATATCAGTGTAATCTCACAAGTGAAGTCTGGAGAGTGGTGTGTACAATGTACGTAGATCTCACCCTTACCTTGTGAAGGCAGATGCTGTTTATGATAAGACCGTTGGCTAGTGTTGAAGTTGCTACTTACATAAATTTTAACTATCTTGTGGGTCAAAGAAAACCTCCAGTTTCATCTAAAATGATGTGTTGTTTCTTCAGCATATACACTGTCCTCTTTTGGCAAACAAAAAGTTGCAATACAAGATACAACTGACACAATTAGAACAACGAATCCTTTTTTGTTTACAGAAGGACCATATAGTCTACATTTCAGGTATATCACAATGGGGCAGAATTTTATACAACTTTGAAATCTAGCTAGGAGGTGCAAAAATGCAGAGCTGGAGAAATATAACTCCTCACACTTTTTCTTGGGATAGAAATTTATGTACATTTTATAGAAATCTTACTCACAAAAAATTGAACAAATAGTTACAACTTGCAACAATCATACCTCGATGAGTGGCTTTGAACCAATGCAATCCCTCATGAGCCATAAGATACAGGCACACCGGCAAGAGATTAAATAAGAATACACACACAATAGAGAGTCAGTCAGATCTTGATTCGGGGTTGTATTCACAGAGATCAGAGGCAGTTTGGATGCTTGAACACTGAGCTTGATTACTTGACGCACTTTGATTTTGCCTCTCTTGTTGGAAATCTTTCAAGGCTTGAAATCTCAAATCGTCAGTATACATACTTGCTTCTGGGATACTATCAGGGGCATCAATTTTTCCTTCAAGCATGCCTACAGCCTCAGACATTACAGGCCTGAGTGAAGGCGTCGCACTAGTGCATAATAGTGCTACTTTTATTACCCTTTCTGCTTCTGCTTTGCTAAACTGAGAACCCAATTTATCATCAATCAGCTCCTCTATTTTTCCATTTTGCAGCAAGTGAGAGGCCTGCAATAAAGTTTTATAAGCTAGCAACTACAAAGGGAGTGAGGGAGGTTCAAGGTTAAAAAAGTTCAAGGATTCTCAATCTTATAAATGGTAGACTAGTCAGGCTTTGTTGAAGTGCATTAACAAAAAGGAAAAGGAAAGATACCCAATCTAAAAGACAAATGAAATTGTCGGAAGGCACATAGCCATAGTTGTGCTTGCCGCTAACAATTTCCAGGAGGACAATTCCAAAGCTGTAGACATCTGCTTTGTAAGTCAAATAACCCCATAGTGCATACTCTGGTGCCATGTATCCTCTGCAGTTATTAACATACAATTATGCTACAAATTTTACCTAACCACGCTGCTGACAAGATAACGGCAAAAAAAAGAAAGATCTAGTTTGAATTTTACGTTGCAACTTACATTGTTCCAGCAACTCGAGTGCTAATATGGGTATTATCATCTTCAGTAAGTTTAGCAAGTCCGAAGTCCGAAATTTTGGGATTTAGATCTCTATCTAGCAGTACATTAGTAGCTTTAATGTCTCTGTGTACAATTTTAAGGCTTGATTCCTCATGAAGGAAAGCCAAACCTTTAGCAATCCCAACACAAATCTTGAACCTTGTCGGCCAATCAAGTATCAATTGACTTTTCTCGGAATCTAAAGTTGTCCAACATGCTAAAATTTTAATGGACATTTCATAGAGAGTTAGTAATAGTTTAGGAACTTTTTTAAAAGAGATTGAATAACTTACGAAATAATGCGCGAGCGAGGCTATTGTTTTCCAAGTATTCATATACGAGCAGTAATTCAGTCCCTTCAATGCAACAACCATGCAGCTTAACAAGATTTGGGTGTTGCAAACATGAAATCATGCCAATCTCATTTAAAAATTCACGGTTCCCCTGTCTTGATTGACGCGAGAGCTGCTTCACTGCAACTAACGTACCATCAGATAACCGACCCTACATAAAATATTTGGTCAGAGTTCACAAACAATAATGATAAAGACGATACTATATTACTGTTGTTACCAAAGTGATACCTTGAAAACTGCACCAAAACCACCTTCCCCTATCTTGTTAGAAGCATCAAAGTTATTAGTGGCAGCCTTTATTTGCTTTAAAGTAAAAGAAATGGTCTGCAGCTCCATGCCCTCTAAATCTGCCATGGAAATAGAGAGACTTTACTGGTTAGTCATCTATTTACACCTCACGACTTCTGGATATGGAGTTTTCTTTGATTATCATTTCAGTAGAATGTGCTCTTTCAAATCAGTAATGCATGGATCAGCTGGCTGCCTAGTCATAAAATTTGCTAGTTAAAATTACTTCATTCTAACACCTGTTCAGTGATCACCTTTTCTCTGTTTCTTTTTGCATTGAAGATATCCTTTCCACCAAAGTGTGCTCATTACCAACAGGGAAATGCATGTAACCACTACTCCGACAATAACATAAACAGTCACACTCTTTTTATCTTCCTCTGAACAAGATCCAAAAGCTGAACAGAAATGAAGACAAGATTGTTATGTGTATGCAGCAGCAGGGGCAATAGAAAATAAGATTATTCCAGTTGATTACATAGAATATCAACATGCATATTATTCATGGGAAAATAATAGCAAAGAAATATACGTGGGCACTCATCCAAACTCCTTCAAGCAGAGAATTTCTGTCTGTTAATTCAACCAAAATTACGAAAATGGATTTCCTCGGCCATATAGAATGACCCTTTGAATCAATAACCAAAAAAGGAGAGAAAACAGTTATAAAATGTAAACCTACATCGGACATACCAGAAGAGATTTAACTCCTACTTATTTTTTTAGATGAAAAGAAAATAGCAATAGAAATAGGAAAAGTATTTAGAGCTTAAAACTATATATTGGAAGGCTGAAAAGAAGAGCCTGGTTGAAATAACCACAATACAAATATTCTATCACCTGGTAAACATCTAAGTTTATACTATAAATCAGTAACATACTAATACTTATAGTTGGTACAGAAACACAGGAATATCAAGCCATGTATGAACTTTAATAGCTTAGTTTCAAAAAAACTAGTTTGCCCAGTAAAAAATTAGGAAAGCTATTGAAAAATTACTCTTTCAATGATTCGGAGCAGGCTAAGTTAAAGCCACAGATTGGCTTTTGGTGCTGATAATAGTTTACTTGATCTCTAGATAAATGTCGCAACTCTAAAGAGACCAAAGCAAATCAACGGTTGAGAGAGATAGCCAACCAGTTATCTTTTGCAATTTCAGACGCCAACTGGTGTTCAAATAGAACGGTGGAAATGGCAAAAAAAATATCAGAATCTTCCACATATTTGTTGAGAATATAATTAACTGTTAAAGTGTGCTCTCTCTAATAGCTTAAGCTTTTAAATGAGATGGTCACACACTTCAACATGGTATCAGACCAGATGAGATGGTAACATACTTCAACAATATTAGCATGGATCATGTTAGATAGCAGCAATTTTATCTTATACAACGGAAGTTGATAAGCAATGTCAACCCCACAACTAAGCAAACAATGTATGTAATCATGCATTCAATTGCAGTATTTCTTCTAGAAACAATTAAATTTATCATGTATGAACCTGCTCATATGATATGTACAATCTCTAGAATATCTCTTGGGACTTTAAAGTTTAAAATGATACATGTCTTTTTGTGTTAGTTCTCACTGAGACATGCTTAAATACACAATATACTTGAAGGAAACAAAGTGAGAAGTGTGAAAGCAGATATACTATGATATTCCCCTTATAATGATTAAGATTGAAGAAACTTACTTGGTTTGAGTGAGATTGCAGATATTAGTGGACCGTATTTCCCTCTAGATGGGATTCTGATAGTTCCTTTGCCAGCCCAGTAAAATCGAATCTCCAAAAAATTATCTGTTACACGGGTGTTAAAATGCCTAATCACAGGTGTTTGAACTCCACCAGCCTCATTCACAATATTGAAGTCTTTCCAAACTAATTTCTCCTGAAGTAGAAAGAATATTGTGTAGGTATCTTGTGGAAAGTCACAGGAACTTATTCAGCGAGATGTTAGAATATGTCTAGATTAATAGTATACGAAATTCTTCCTATTCAAAAATCTCAGTATAAAGGAAAGAAAAAATTTTGTATCCTAGTTGTCTAAACTCCTATATAGAGACTACTTTGTTGTTATAGATCTAATAGCTTCAATCTAACGCTGCCTGCCACACAAAGTTTTTCATTTTTTTCATAGTAAGGCTCGTCTCTTTCCAGATAAAGCAGCATCACTCTTTTCTTCTCTCTTCCAGGCTCCAGCATCTTTTGGGCAGCACGTGCCATGTATCGACAATCCGCGTTGGGTTGATATCATCACTCTATACCTGTTAACCTGTCAAGTTAAACAGTCTATAGCTGTCTAGCTAGCTGATGTGTCACCATCCAGACAGCACCATGTCGCTTTCTAGAGAACACTTTTAGTTGAGACTAGTACTAGTCAACGCATGGTTACTATATCATCACCAAGTTAAACACCGTGAATGGTCATCTATCCAATCAATCTGGTACAGTGCTTGCTTCTCTGTAGCCATCTAGTTAAGCTCACGACATGAATGTCCTCAAATTCAATCATAACTCCTACTCTATTTTGTCCAAGTAGTATCATGTCACTTTTCACTTTTGATTTGCAAACACTAGTTGCTGTATCACCTTGAGTTTGGAAGGCGCGTTGTGGGAGAATTAATGCAGTGATGTGTTAAAATATATTCTAGGTAAGTAGTAGAGAGCATTTTTTCTAATTCTGGATGGGTAGTCTCCCTAAATTAATAAGTTCTCTTATTTCATTTAGGTTAGCTTACCATATTTGTAATTGCCTGAACTTCTATATGTGGAGGCATCTTGTATATCATCTACAACCAAATACAATACAGGTTCTCTCTTTTTTCCTCATATTTTCACACATCCAACATAGTTTAAGCGTATAGAAAGTTTTTCTAATGGGAATACCAACCTGGATGTATATATCAAATACTCGCCTTCCAAGACTTCTATAGGTGCTGTCATTTGTAAAAATTATCTCAGCAAAGTGCAAGCTAACATTGTAACTCCCGTTCCTCAAGCAATAACGGAAGTAAGTGAGTGAGAGGGGAGATATCCGTGCATTATTGTACAATTCAGAGAGGCTTTTTGATGATGTACTTTCAATAAAACGTGCATTTTGGTCGTTATTATCATCCATAAAGTCCCCAGTGCTACTCAATCCCCAATAATTGGTGCTACTGCTGAAATATCTAGCAGAACCACCATCAACGCTTGCATCTCCTGCATAATGAACTTCTCCATCGCTCTCCTTGACAGTAAAATCATTTCCGCCACTATTAACATGTAATGAACACCCATCTGCCAATGAAAATAATAGAAGTCAATGCTCAAAATATTTTTCATAAGTTGGGAAAATGATCAAGCAGAAAATATTTCCAACGATTAGGTTGTGAGTCCTCAAATCATCTAAATACTTGTATATACATGAGTTTAAGGACCTGTTTGGATTGACTTTTGGCTTATGACTTATAAGCCAAAAGCCATAAGTTAAGATTTCTAAATTATGGCTTTTGGCTTATTTTTGTTATTTTGGCTTTAAAATAAGTGCTTATAAGCACTTTTTAACTTTACCCAAACACTTCAAAACTGCTTAAAAGCTATTTTGGCTTAAAAGCACCTAAAATAAGTCAATCCAAACGGGCACCAAGACTGAATCCACCCTTAGAATGTCTCTTTGTTAAATATCAAAAATGAAACTAAATTGCTACAGTCTCTTGCATAGTTGAGCAATTTGCTATTTGAATGAAGGAGAAGATGGCCAAGCGGCTAAAGATAAAGTTTCAGATTCTTGCTACTGATGGGATTCATATTCCATATGAAAATTGTATAACTTTCCAGAGAAGAAAAGAACATACTTACACCGACGACAAGTGAAATCCTTCGTACATGGATGAATTCTCATTCTGAAGAAGTTAAAGCACAAAAGCAGTTAGACCCAAATCCGAATCAGATAGGAAAGCAACCACTTCTGCTTTGCACTTCCTTTTTCGCTCAGTTTCATCATAAATCAGAATTTTAATGTTTCAGGATAATAAGGAATCATCTTACAAGGGGCTTACTGCTGCAGAGCTCTTGTACAAGTTTAAATACAGATTCCTGTAGAAGGAATAATTGTCAGAACCATATATGCTTATCCAATAAACAATGTAAAAGCATGAATTAACAAAAATGGAACTATTCTTACATGTTCTGCTGACAAGCATATTGGTCAGGTCCTTGCCATGTAAAATTATTGTAGGAAAGATCACTGCGCGCAACGGTCGCTGTTAGATGTCATCTTTCCGATTATGAACTAAGCAGTTGTGAGATCCACATGAAGACAATATATGGAAAAAAAATAATGCCAACGTGAATGAATCAAAATTGCTTTGGCATGCCACTGTATGACCATTATGTTTATGAATAAAAATTATGACATGTTCCGCAAAGACTGAGTCCATCATACACCAGCAGAAATTGTTTATGAAATTAGAATATTAACAAATATACACTTACACATTTATTCCAGTCTTCAAAATTGAGTCTGGTATATCTCCACTGAGCATGTTGCCAGTAAGAAACCTATGCAGAGAACATAAAGCAGTAAGGCAACAGCAAATCTGGAAGTGCAAGCACATGTTATACACTTCATACTCGAAGATGTTCGGGTATGAGCAAAAGAAAATTGAGAAGAGACTGATGTAACTTGCTAATAATAAAATAAAAAGGACATCACATTTGAGAGAATCCACTTTTTGCAATTCAACTTACACAAACTTTAGTATACTTCTAGCACTAATATTGTTTGGGATTTCTCCGACTAACTTGTTGAAGGTAACGTCTCTGCAGAAAATTAAAAAGAAATCATGATTACCATTTGAACTCTCAGAAGGAGATACAGCAGATGAATCTGTGTGCACAAACTCTTACAACCGCCACATGTATATTGTAGAAGAAAAATGTATAAGAGCCAACTCTATATGTTAGACTAAATAATGTACTGGAGAGATACAAGAAGAAGAAGGATGAGAAGTTTAGTGAAAAGCAAAGAGCAGCATGAAACCTTTTGATATTAAGGTGTCATATACTAATTAAGAACGAGCGCATTGTTTCTCGAACAGCCTCAATTATCTTTTAAAACTGGAAATGCTAAAAAATTTACAGTCACAGAGAGCACACTAGATATGAAATATTTCAACTTTCCAAACAAGGAAATTTAAAGGGGCTTTAATTTCTACAGGAGTTCTTGGTAGAGAAGAAATGATTTCTCAATTGTTTTTGACTGGGGAAGGCAGTGTTAACTGAAAGAGGCGCCAATAGAGGACAGTTAATAGTGTGACCTCAGAGAATCCAAAGGTCACGGACAGAAGAGGAAGGACAGAAAATCATGTAAAAGCTCTCTCTCTCTCTCTCTCTCTCTCTCTCTCTCTCTCTCTCTCTATTTAATACCATGTAATTTTGAATGCAGCTGAAGAAGTTTGAACATTAGGTGCAGAAGAATAAGTCCATAACTTACAATGTTTGCAGATCCTTCATCGCCCAAATATATACAGGAAGCTCTCCAGAAAGGCTGCAGTTTCTTAATACCCTGTATCCATATTTAATTAGCTTAAGGAAAGCTAGAATGCTTAATAGCACACTGTAACTGTGCAATGGTTTCCACATATCGGTATAATTGGACATACAAGTTATGGAATCCCATTATATCACTCAGTGAAGGAAATGCCTGAGCTGGTCCACCTATGTCACTGATCCTCCTGTATACAAAATTGACCATGAGAGAACTGCAAAGACTAAATGCTCTACAAAAACCTAATAAAAAATAGTTAAGATAATGTTGAAAGGTTCTCTACTCACAAATCTGTTAATTTATTCAGAAGAGATATGTTTGTTGGAATGGGACCCTCTAGTCCGGTGGCATGCATCTCCCTTCATATATCGTCAAGAAAAAGTTTAGAAACTCTTGCCAAAATATTATTTTGAAGTTTGGAAGGTATTTTGAAAGATCGTACAGTTTGGTAAGTTGTTTCCAGTTCTGTATGAAATCCGGAATCTGTCCACTGAAATTGTTGTCATTTATCCTACTGTATAGTAAAATTATACTGTGAGATATTCTATTCCCCGAGAAAGATAAGAGCTAAAAGGAGCTCGGCTAGACTGTATGCTCTTACAAATCCGTTAAATTTACGAGTTTGGAAAATGAAGTTGGAAACTTCCCCACCAATTGGTTGGAGGATAAAATCCTGAAAGTAGAAAAAGATTAATCACCCACTCGTCTATGCATCAGTCATTCAGGTGCCAAATGCCAATTATTCTTCAAGTTGCTTTAGGAGAAGATAACAAAGTGGAAGAGAAAAGAAAGGTCTTACAGGGTTTGCAAGTTAATCAGTTTCCCTAGTTCAGAAGGAACACTGCCTGAAAACTGGTTCGCCTCGAGATTCCTGGTTTAAAACATTTCAATGGATAGAATAAAGAGAGCAAATAGCCACCCAAATTATATTTGGACAGAAGAGCAAATAGCCACCCAAATTATATTTGGACAGAATAGCCACTACATTTTCTTTTGCAATATATATCAATAATTTGAGAATTTTTTGACTAGTTAAGAGAATCCAATCTCCAGACCAATATCATAGAAGTAAGTTCAAATAGAAATTCAATACATACAGGTACAAAAGGCTGCTGATGTTTCCCAACTCCGTTGGGATTTCCCCTGACAACCGGTTTACAGTAACAGAGCTGGATCAAAAAGTATGCAATTATGAAAATGAAGACATGACAGAAAAAATTGACAGCTGGAAAGAAAGTGGGGTATTACATGTTAGTCAGCTGTGTTGCAGCCCACTCAACTGGTATTCTACCACTGAGATAATTCAACGCAAAATCACTATGAATGGGGTAAGAAAGACGAAGGCAAAGATTTAGTGAGTTATGTTGATACAGTCATGAAAAAAAAACAGGCTAGCGAAAGGATCAATTGTGGAAATGGTAAAGAATAGCTCTTACATTTCTTTGATGTAGGGAAGCTTTACCAATTCAGGTGGGAGTACTCCTGGAAGATTTAAACCCTTTAATACACTGCATACGTGAAAATAATATAAAGACATCAATTACGGAACCAATTGCAATAAAAAAAGAAGAGATGTGAACGCAAACGAAGAGAAATCAGAATGACTGCTTCTGATAAAAGAAATCCAGCAATGAGTGGTATTTAGTCCAGTTGAGACAGAAGAATCAGTATGAAGTCACTAAAAGGAAACTTCTGTATTGATATGGCTTTTCTAAACCCGATGAAAGCATAGCCTATAATGTTTCTCTTTACAAGCTCCAGGAATACTTAAGTTTGAATAAGCCTTTTAAGTAACCATACATATTGGTTCTGGGCAAAGGAAGTTCATGAAAAATCTGAAAACCTCTTCACTTCAGAATTCTTGAGTTCTTTCATTCAATTTTATTTCAGACAGGCATCAAGTAGGATTGTCCCCAAGCTGGCTCTGGGGTGACATTGATAATCACGTAGATATTGGTAGAAACAAAGCATGCATGACAAGCTAAAAGGTTAGAAACAATTTAATCAATCTCGATTTGGTGATAAGGTGTAAATGCCTCACATTTTTGTGATGTGGTCTTCATGATCACATCCAACAATTTTCTCATGCCACGTTGGCGTAACTGTGACTCCAACATTTTCAACTCTGCATAAATCTGCATCGAAACTCAAATATGTTGCACCCATCGTTTTGGCAATTTGTTGGAGGACATTCACTGAAAAACAATCAGTAGGTTGATATCAACTAGTATAGCTTGCACTATGCAATCTTCCCAAAGGTACTATTTGACAATTACAACTGGTAATAACCAAAAAGGTCATCAGCCGAAGAAGTTTAGAAAAATTGATTTCTATTTAGTGCTTCCATCAAATTGAAAAGAACTACCCTCTCTAGTCCATATTAAGTGAATTGTTGGGGGCACACCCCTTATGAAAAATATTTTAAGGACATAAATTAAAAGCTACTTTCCACTTTACTCTTTTGATTATTCCCAAACTATTCTAGTAGAAAATGTAAAGTAGTTAAGAGCCTCACTAAATGAAAGGAAAATATGGAGAAAAGTCCCAACAATTTTCTTGAACTTTGAACCATTCATTTATTTTGAACTATGATAAAAGTCCCAACAATTCACTTAATATGGACTAGAGGGAGTATATAAACTATTGAACACTTCTATCTGTAAGATAAGCAGAATGACTAGAGATTAGGCTGCTCAAAAAAATGTTTCATCCCTTAATGTGACCGAGATGCAATGATTGTAAGCTAATAAGCGTTCACTCCGACAATTAACACCTAACAAAGAGACGTAGATGCACTCCATCAGAAAAACTCCTGAAATACATCAAATATTTCAAGAGAATAGGGGGACATGTAGTATACTTCACGCAAAAGTAAACATATAAGAAAAAAGCATCGTCTTCATGCACTTGATGCTAGTAAAGGGGCTATTAAAAGGACTTGTTATTTTCTTATATCCGTGGTGTTAGAGCCAACTTGCATACACCTTGACTATTCCACTAGGTACCTGACACTCAAACCAGTTCGGGTACCAGATAACTTGCATTCTCTAAAAAACAACTTTGTACTTGTAGTTCTGGACAGAAATGACTTGTAAAATAATGCAACTCCAGATGTAGAGTATAAGTGTTCAACACTAGAGGGGGCTTTCCGCAAAAACTCCACCAGATTTCTATGCATAATTTGTATGTGAGAGATGGTCACATAATATTCGTCAACCTTTACATTGTAAACTGTATCACTTTAACATATAAATCCTAAGCTTCTGGCAGCCAAACTTCTTATTAAATATCTTTTTTCAAGAATAACTATTTAATAATTGTATTTCCTCCTCCTCTTATTGATTCGGATATGCTTTATTGAGCCAAGGGTCTATCGGAAACCTCTCTACCTTCTCAAGGCCAACACTTCCATGGCAAAACAAGCAAATCAGAATACCACCTAAATTGGAACATTCTAAGCGCTAAACATAGCATTAATTTCAGGAAACTGGTAACTAACTTTAGTTTTAAAAAAAAACAATCAATAACCGTAGTGTCCAGCCCAACTTGCACACCTCAACTAATTCCACGGAATACCTGTCACCTCCCACCAGCAACATATACTAGGTGACTCTATACATTCCACGTGATACCAACCACCTCCCACCTCCCACCAACAACATGTACTAGGTGACTATATACATTCCACAGGATACCTACCACCTCCCACATCCCACCAGCAACATGTACTAGGTAACTCTGCCCACCAAGGCTACAACTGATTGGAAGAAATCAACTAGTGTTTTTGGGTCAACTGAACTTTGAACCTGAGACCTCATGTACTCAAGCCAATTTATTGACTACTAGGACATTTGCGACTAACTTTAATAATCCATTATTTATCTATTTGAAAACAGTAAAGCTCACACCTTTTCACTATACATTCACTAAATTGAAGTAATTCCATCCATTTCTCATCTTCTTTAAACTCAAAACTCCTAATCCTTCTTAAAATTATAGCAATCGAGAGAGAAATCTGTACTAAGAAATTAAGTATTTCTTGATCTGCTAAAGTAACCCCCCTCTTTCCCATGGAATCCAAAAAAATACCCATTAAAGCAAGAGAAAAGAGCAGCAATTTACCTTCTTCTTGAGGAACTCTGGACTCTGCAAATATCAAGAACAACAAGCAGCAGTGTAATCTCAGAATCCAAGCTATGGTTGGATACATTTTTCAAGAATAAAAAATGTGTAAAAGAAGAAAAAAAACAAAAAGTTCACTTCAGTAAGATGAATATATGAATCCCAAAATAATAAACAGCAAAAAGAATAAAAAAAGGAAGTGCGCATCAAGTTGGAAATAATTGGTGCTGGAGCTGTAGAGAGTAGACGTTGATATTTCTTTTTTGACAAAAACGAATAGGGAATTTTTGGAGGCATGCATATGTACTCAATATGAGTGCCATTATCCTACATTAATTAATTGTGTCATAAATTTCTTAGAATACTAACCACACGTCTCAATTTATGAGATGCGGTTTAACTTACTTGAGATTTTAGAAAATAATTAAGAATTTAATGTCTAAAATACTTTTTTTTAAATGTGTGATTATATGAAATAATTTTAAAATTAAATTACTTTTAATTATTAACAAAATAAAATAAAAATATGTTATATAAATTGAGACAAAGGAACATAACTTATCTAAGAACCTCCTCCCACTTTGATTTTTCTATATTAATGAAAGTTTAGCTAGAGGGAATAAAAAAATAATATTAGTGTAATAAATAGTATTTTTTCGTTTAAATTATACGATATAATTTGATTCAATACTGCATTATAAAAAGGAAAAAAACAACTTGAACTTCTCATGACATTTATGTAATTATAAGACTTTTGAAATTTATGATCTTGAATATGTGATAATATTGATCACTAAAAAACAAGAATTAGCAAACAAATTACATAGTTAGTTATCATTAATCTTATTTAGCATTATCGACATATTATCAAATTTATTAGGTGTAAAATATTATAGTGTGTACTACAATTTCATTAGAAGATAAGTCTTTCTTTTTCTAATGGATTAAAAAAAATAATGTCATATAAATTAAAATAAAAAATATATTATTTGATCAATTATATTAAATAACACGAGCTCTAAGTCATGCGGAAATTTATATAATATTTTATGTAAATATAATGTGGAATAAACTATGTATTGCAAATAGCCAAATATCAAAATAAAAAGTATTTAAAAATAAGAATATCCTTAAAGTAGATTATCCCCTTTATAACTTTCCATGTATATAATATTATTTCTTAGTATATAATATCCTTAATGTGGAAAAATATAGTACTACTACTATTTAAGCTAATCAACACATGTGACTGGTCAAATTTCCACCATGAAGAAAACTAGAAAAGTTATAGGGAAATTTTTCAAAAGAGCAATATTTTAGCTTTTAGTGTGACTCCTTAGCAACAGTTTCATTATTTATTAAAAATGTCATTATTTTAGTTTGTTAAGGGATTAGTTATGTATTTATTTTATTTTGATTAATTTGAAAGAATACAAATAATTAATAACAAAACAGAGAAAATCATGGAACAAAAAAAATCAAAAGAGGTAAAAAAGATTTTAAATACAAATCAGTTACATTTTGAAAAGAGCATAAATAGCCATCTTTCCGTCGAGCGTTTTTTTGCTTTCTTCTTAAGAACATAAAAAAAAAAATTAAAATAATTTAGTTTGTCTTCCGAATCATTCATTTGATAACTTTCAAAACTTCTTCAAGCTGAATATGACATATTTTTTAAACAATTTTTTCCAAAATTGACAACTATAAATTTGTCGCATCTAGTGACAATCGAAAAACAATCAGGTATTTTTTTCAATTTTTTTATTTGTTTGGATGAGATATTCGTATATGTTGAGTACAAGAGTGTTTTTTTTTTTTCTGATTGAATCAGTGAAATCTTTGTATGCATTTTTTCGGATGTTTTGTATCCAAATTATGATGTATAACGAATGAAATTATTTTTCTTTAAGTTTAGTAGCTGTTTTTTCTATTTGAATGCATACAATAATTTGTATCCCATTAAGTTAATGTAACTAATCGATCATGAACTATATGTTGAATACAACAATATATGAATACAAAAATGAGATGAAAATACAAAGTTATAAATACAAAGTGAGATTGAATATAAAGTTGTGAATACAAAAGAAATTAAATACTCTCTTCATTTGAAATACAAAGTGACTTTGAAAGGTAAAGTAGGCACATAAAATACAAAACTTGTTGGTATACAATTAGGTTGAATACAAAATAAAAGAGAAATACAAACTTGTTCACATATAAATTGAGATTGAAATACAGAATGAATACCCAATAAAATACAAAATTGTTAGCATATAGTTAGGATGAATACAAATTAAGAAGGAAATACAAACATGTTGGTATACTAATTGAGATTGAAATACAATGCAACCCTTGGGTAATACACAAATCAAATGAGGGAAATTCCCCAAAATTTTGAATATTATTTGGTATACCTCTAGTAATTCTGATTGAATCAGTCATTGTAGACAATCAGCTGCTTTCCCCGTAATCTAAAACCCTAAAAGAAAATTTTGATATTATCAAATTTTAAAATGTATTAAATATCAAACAAAACAAACATATATATGAATTTCTAGAATCTACAAAATCTGAAAAATTAAAAGAAAATCATAAAAAAAAAATTGAAATTAATAAATATATGATGAATATTTAAACAAAATCACATAAAAATTGGAAAAATTGACTGAAAATCCGTAATGTATAGAATCAGTGATTTAAACATCAAATAAAAAAAATCAAAATTGATAATGGAAATTACCTTGCCAACCGAGAAATCTGCTTGAATTAATAAAGAGAATTTGTTTAACAATAAAGAAAATTTCTTGATGAATAACAATTTAGCACTATGAAGAAAGATAAACTTGAAACGTGAAAGGTGGGGAAGAAATGTGAAAGTTGGGGAAGAAACGTGAATGGTGATGAAAAAAGGTTAATGGTATTGGTTTAATTTATTTTTTTCACTTTAAACGGTTATTGATATATAATTTGGTCTAATATAGGACTCTTTCCATAAATAAAATTAATTTAAAATACTAAAATCTGAATACATATTATTTTATAAAAATATTGTCATTCTGCCATTTTAAATAAATATTTTAAAGTGTTGTTATTTTGACTAATTATGTTAGGTATTAT
The DNA here is from genome assembly GCF_019186545.1 of Solanum stenotomum. Taxonomy (NCBI): domain Eukaryota; kingdom Viridiplantae; phylum Streptophyta; class Magnoliopsida; order Solanales; family Solanaceae; genus Solanum; species Solanum stenotomum. The sequence goes on from NC_064293.1 coordinate 33,977,495, forward strand.
GACTTAATTGCTAATTTTCCCAAAGTTATATGCAACATTAATTATTCAATAAAGTTATGAAATGGGCCCATATTGTTTCTCTTTCGTCTGTCGATCGACAACCTATTTAAATTAGGAAAAATTAGCAATTAAGTCATGATATTTAATACAATTAGTCAAAATAACAACACTTTAAAATGGCAGAATGTCAACATTTTTATAAAATAATATGTATTCAGATTTTAGTATTTTAAATTAATTTTATTTATGGAAAGAGTCCTATATTAGACCAAATTATATACCAATAATCATTTAAAGTGAAAAATAAATAAACTAAACCAATACCATTAACCTTTTTTCACCACCATTCACGTTTCTTCCCCAACTTTCACGTTTCTTTCACACCTTTCACGTTTCAAGTTTATCTTTCTTCAAGGTGCTAAATTGTTGTTCATCAAGAAATTTTCTTTATTGTTAAACGAAATCTCTTTATTAATTCAAGCAGATTTCTCGGTTGGCAAGGTAATTTTCATTATCAATTTTGATTTTTTTTATTTGATGTTTAAATCACTGATTCTATACATTACGAATTTTCAATCGAATTTTCCAATTTTTATGTGATTTTGTTTAAATATTCATTATATATTTATTATGTTCAATTTTTTTTGTGATTTTCTTTTAATTTTTCAGATTTTGTAGATTCCAGAAATTCATATATATGTTTATTTTGTTTGATATTTAATACATTTTAAAATTTGATAATATCAAAATTTGCTTTTAGGGTTTTAGATTTTGGGGAAAGTATCTGATTGTCTACAATGACTGATTCAATCAGAATTACTAGAGGTATACCAAATAATATTCAAAATTTTGGGGAATTTCCCTCATTTGATTTGTGTATTACCCAAGGGTTGCATTGTATTTCAATCTCAATTAGTATACCAACATATTTGTATTTCCTTCTTAATTTGTATTCATCCTAATTGTATGCTAACAATTTTGTATTTTATTGGGTATTCATTCTGTATTTCAATCTCAATTTATATGTGAACAAGTTTGTATTTCTCTTTTGTTTTGTATTCAACCTAATTGTATACCAACAAGTTTTGTATTTTATGTGCCTACTTTACCTTTCAAAGTCACTTTGTATTTCAAATGAAGAGAGTATTTAATTTCTTTTGTATTCACAACTTTATATTCAATCTCACTTTGTATTTATAACTTTGTATTTTCATCTCATTTTTGTATTCATATATTGTTGTATTCAACATATAATTCATGATCCATTAGTTTGTATTTTACCTTTCAAAGTCACTTTGTATTTCAAATGAAGAGAGTATTTCTTTTGTATTCACACCTTTATATTCAATCTCACTTTGTATTTATAACTTTGTATTTTCATCTCACTTTTGTATTCATATATTGTTGTATTCAACATATAGTTCATGATCGATTAGTTATATTAACTTAATGGGATACAAATTATTGTATGCATTCAAACAGAAAAAATAGCTACTAAACTAAAAAAAAAAACAATTTCATTCGTTATACATCATAATTTGGATACAAAACATCCAAAAAAAGCTATAAATCCCAATGCATACAAAGATTTCACTGATTCAATCAAGAAAAAAAACACTCTTGTACTCGACATATACGAATATCTCATCCAAAAAAATAAAAAAATCAAACAAAATACCTGATTATTTTTTTATTGTTCACTGGATGCGACAAATTTATAGTTGTCAATCTTGAAAAATTCTGTTTCAAAAATATGTCATATTCAACTTGAAGAAGTTTTGAAAGTTATCAGACAAATGATTCGAAAGACAAACTAAATTATTTTGATTTTTTTTTTATGTTCTTAAGAAGAAAGCCAAAAAACGTTCGACGGAAAGATGGCTATTTATGCTCTTTTCAAAACGTAACTGATTTGTATTTAAAATCTTTTTTGCCTTTTTTGAATTTTTTTGTTCCATGATTTTCTCTATTATGTTATTAATTATTTGTATTCTTTCAAATTAATCAAAATAAAATAAATACATAACTAATCCCTTAACAAACTAAAATAATGACATTTTTAATAAATAATGAAATTGTTGCTAAGGAGTCCCACTAAAAGCTAAAATATTGTTGTTTTAAAAAATTTCCCTACTTAATGGAAATTTTTCAAAACACTAATATTTTAGCTTTTAATAGGATCTCTTAGCCACACTTTTAATATTTATTAAAAATGTCAATATTTTAGTTTGTTATAGGTTAATTTATGTATTTTTTTTCTTTATTTAACTTAATATAATGTAATTAAGAAATAACAAACTAGGAAAATCAAGGGAGGGAATATTTCAAATTAGGTAAAGTTGCTGAAAATCTTCATTACTTCCATTACAAAAGATTATGAGACCTAAAATAGGTGATCTCCTCCTTCTTCCTAAAGGCCATTATTTGGCCTTGTCTTTCAAAACTAGTTATTGTTATGAAACTTTATGATAATACCTTAAAGTTTAATCTATTAAATTTGATTTTGTAAATTTACAAATTTGAACACCTATAGTTTTATTTGTTATTTGGCATACTTTTCTCATAGTGTATTTATTTTATTTACTAGATGAATACAAATTAGGAACAAAAACAAGATTCATAAACTATGAAACATGAGATTTTGAATGAATACAAATATTAATAGCATACATACTGGTTTGAATACAAATTGAGAAATAATACAAAATTCTAAAAAAAACTATAGATACAAAACGAACCAATAGGAAATTGTTCTTCTTCAACGTGGCCTTCATCATGTTTTTCGAAATCTTCTGCATCCAAATTTTTTTATTTTTTTATTAATGGTGTCTTTACCCTGACATTGCTATCTTGAACTTGAATGCGGGTAGAATCATGAAGAAACTTAGATCTCCTCTCTTGTGCCATTTTAACTGCAGAGCCTACATTTTTGAATAATCTTTCAGTAATGCATAAATCAAATGAGAAAAAATCCTCAAAAAATTGATGATTATATGTGATGCCTCTTATTGTCCTCTTTGAATCAGATATTGGATTGCAATATTTGTGTTTTCCCCTTATCTGAAATCCTAACTGAAAATGGGGAGATTGATAAACAGAAGAACGCACACAATAACCTAAATAGTTTCAGACGAAAAGATAGAACAATAGTATATAAAAAAAATAACACTTCATGACAATGTATTTACCTGTATCAAAGGTTGAAAATCTTTTGAATAGTTACTGAAATTTCTTAGTAAAATGGAGGAATTTCAGTTTAACAAGAAAAGATTTAAGTTAATTGACGTGAGAGAATATGAGTAAAAATCCTGAGAGAGAGAGAAAGGAGAGAATGTGGGTAAAATTTTAAGAGAGAGAGAAAAGTGGGCAATAAAGTCTTTTTATTTCAACAATTATGAAGTTAAACTAAGTCAAATGTGGGCCCAAGTTGAGAAATAAAAGGAAGGTAAATGAAATTATATTAGGATACACTTTATTTGCTAAAATATTGACATTTTGACAATTTTAACAGTTATTTTAAACTATAGATGTTTTTAATAATTATGTTAGGAATATTGACTAGTTAGCTAATTTTCCCTTAAATTAAGGGGTAATGTTAAATGGCCTGAAAATTTGGTCAGAATTTGGCCAAAAAATTAAAAAGTCTATAATATTCTTTTTATTTTAAATAAACTGATTTTTTTTATTTGTTAATTAAAATGTTTTAAAGTTAAAAAGGTAAAAATGTTCAAAAAGGTAAAATAAAATAGTGTGAAATATGTTATTTTACCATTCTGGTCAAATTCTAGCCAAATTAGCCAAAAAGATTTTTCCTAAATTAAGTAATATAATCATAAAATTTAGAAATTTTACATTAATTTATGGGTCCTACGTGAACTTTTTAGTTGGTTAACTAAGGAATTAATGATCATTTTTTCAAAGTTTTTAACGTTCAAAATGTCAAAAAAAAAAAGTACAAGAACAATAATCTCTCATTATATTGGTTGAATCTAATTTTTTTTAGATGAAACAATCTTTATCTTTTAAAAAGTAAAAGCAAATTAAAATAAGCTTCCAATTAACATGCACATGATCATAATAATGTGGCAGCTAAAATTAATATGTGAATTGCATGATCGGTCGATATTAGGTAAATATTTATTTAAATTAAATCAATTTAATGTATATATCATACTTAAATAATTTAATAAAATAAAATATATTAATTAAATATAATTAAATGATATAAAAATATATTATGTATATTGATTTGGCGTAAAGATCTCATCTCACGTTGAGACTTTTTTTGTGCTTCTTTTATTGGTGTTATCCAAAGTACAAAAGTGAGAAAATGGCCAAAAGCCCTTTCAAGCTATTACCGAATTTTCAACTACATACTTATTCTTCACGGGGGTTTTATAATCCCGCTGAACTTTTTAAAAGTGAAATATCTATCCCCTACAAACTCAAGCTCAGATTTGTATTAGGTGGTATGCAACACACGTTGGCACGTAATATTACCCTTTTTTCATATATAAAAAAAAAAAAAACTTTTATATTTTACTTTTTTTATTTTATATTTTCATCTTCTCCTTTTCTCTTTCTTTTCCATTCCTCCATTTCTTTTTCTTTGAACCTTCTGCAGTTTGACGAGAGGACGCCATGACTATCGAAACTTCGACCTTCATCGCACACCAGGAAATCTCGTTTGCTAAAGCTAGAGACAAACGAAAAACTCTATCACTAAATATTGCTTCTTCTTCCGCTATTATAATATTTCTCAAAGATCGATTCTTCAAAGAATTACAAGTAAACGATACTTGCTTGCCGGGATAAAGGTACCAAACTTGCGGAGGGACTTGTATTGATTTAGATTTAACAATGTTGATATGAGAAATTTGATTGATGTTTACAACAATTTCAATAAATAGGTCTTCTTCATTAAAGGGTTTGTTACCCAATGATGAATTCTTCTCCATTAATTGAAGGATAAATTACCTATATACACATCTTTATTTTCCATAATTTCCATCATTCCCTACCATTTCAAAATATTTCCAAAATCCCTTATTTTTCTCAAATTTTCAAGTCAACCGGATACATAAGTATCCCATCCTTAACACATGATTTCCTTTTTTTTTTTCACTCCTTTATTCTCTCCATAATTTGCTCTACAATCTTATCAGTTACAATTTTCATATCAATTTGATTTTCTAAAGGATTCTCTACAATCTTATCTGTTAGAATTTTCATATCAATTTTATTTTCAAAAAGATCCTCTCTCCGGTCAATCAAATTCAAATTACTCAACTGATATATTGTGTCTCCTCCACAGTCGTCAGCTTCAATTTTATTTTTTTCTTCTTTATTTCCTGATGCATATGGATCAAGATCATTCTTTTAGTGTTGGTATTACTCAACTAGTCGAAGAAGGATGCATCTTTGCCTTCTAAATAGACTGTGGAAAAAACGCTAAAAAAAAACAAAAAAAGTCGATCTACTAGTGGCTTTTGTAAGGACTTTGGATCGAGATTCATGAGTTACGTCTATGTTAATAGTAAAAAAAAAAATTACAACAGTGAATGTTGAGAAGGAGAATGAGAAGAAGGATGTACCTTCGTTTTCTAAAGTAAATGTAGAAAAAAGTGGATGTACATTTGTCTTCTAAAGTGATTGTTGATAAAGAGAAGTCGAAATAGATAAGATTGTTGATTTTTTTTCCGATTTTTTCTTGTTCATCTTTTTTCTGATATAAATGTGTTCAGATTTTTAATGTATCAGGTTGTTTTGATTTCTTAAATTAATGTATAATGTCTTCGATTCAACATTATGACACATTACTATTTCACTATGTACAATGTATCGTGTTCAAATTACTAATTAGATACATTAACTAGATTTTTAATGTATCTAGTTAGTTTTGTTTCTTAAATTAATGTATAATGCCTTTGTTTCAACACTATGATACATTACAATTTTATCATACACAGTGTATCGTGTTCAAATATTAATTTTGATACATAAACTTAATTAGTTTTGATACTTGATATAAAACTTCTTCCAAATATATCATTTATCATGTATCTAGGTGTTGCTGTGTATCTTCTCTCTTATTCAAATTTAGAAGGATATGTAACAGTACACAGTACATGATACATTAACGTGTCACACAAGTATGTATTAGATTCATAAACAGTGATACACAAATGTTTTTATCAAAAGTTTGTTTAGTTCGAGGCAAAATATGAAGTTCTTGCAGCTATGTATCTGATACAATAAACATGAAGCGCATTAATACATATATTATATCATGTATTAGATACACAACATAATGAATCATGTACACAATATTCTGTCTTTTAAATAGTGTTAATATCAAATACATTTTTTTATCAAACACAACTGCATAAATTGTGTGTTAGATACACATTTTTATGAAACACAAATATTACATCTACTAAACCATATAACTGATACAAGATATAATGTATCGGATACACAACATTCTATTATTGCATGAACAAATATACAATATTTTAGACATGATACGTAAACTCAAATTTATACTAATTGTATCTGATACGTCGCAACTACCACAAAGTAATGTATCGATCTCAAACCTTACATCTTATGGACATCAATTACTTATTTAATGTATCTAGTAGAAATACAACACTTCTCAATTTAAATGAGATACATAAATAGTAATGTATTGATAAATCTATCCATTTCAGAAACAAAATTCAGAAAATGATTAAACAACATTATGAAAGATATGAATGATCCATCAAAGCTATGCATCTCTTCAGCCTTTCTGTTTGTTATATCGATTTATAACAGATACATTGAAAATTCAAACTTTTGTTTCTTCAACTCAACGATGTATCAGATCTCCAATTTTTCCTCAACTCATCGATCTTTAATTCAACTGCAATGATTGATTTGAGATTCACAAATCAATTTTTTGACCAACAACAATTCCATCACCTTTGTATCATTCATACCTCAACTCACTTTCTCAGATTTTGGAATGTCTCAACAAGATGGACATGTTCATGTTGTATCAATACAATTTATCGACACGTTTAATTCAAAAATTGAGAATTTTTTAGAAAGAATGAGAAGAACAATTTTGAGATACATTAACTAGTTTTTTTTAATGTATTTTGAAATTCAAATTGAAGTGGTCAGTAACTTCTTTGACCATCTCTTACTGTGGTGCCACAATCGAGGTGAGATGAAGAGTATGCCAAGCAGCAGAATCAACATTTTCCTGTGATATCCTTCTACTATATATCGGGTTTTCAAGTTTTTCCTCATCTCATCGATCTACTGCAATGGTGTATTTGAGATTCACAAAAGAAATTATTTTCCAACAACTAATCATCATGTATCTTATCAAATTTTTGGCAAATTTGAATCTGATTTGAATGATTATTCGATGAACATGACACGATGAATAGAGAGGAAAAAAATGAATTTTGAATTTGTTGATTCTGGAAGAATTTGCGTCTGATTGAATTGTTTGAAGCTAGGAGGATTTAGAAGAGAGTTGAAAGAAGAAAATTTGAATTTTGAATTAATTGAAGCTGTTACCATTTGAGAAAGATTGACAATAAATTGATTAGTGTGATTTAGGGAACTCACATTCAAAATTGATTCCCTTTCTTTTAAAAGTGTAACTGAATTTGTTTTAATGTATTGGAATTAATGTATCTGACTTATTTGCTATGTATCTGAATAGCACTGATTTTGAAGGGATTTTCGTAAATTAAAAAAGAGTAGGGATAAAATGTAATTTAGATCTTTACACTATGAGATTTAGGTAAGTTATACTTAATTGAATCTATTACTTAGTGAACTCCTGCATTAATGACTAGTCTAAAGTTAGGTTCTTCTAACTTTCAATTTTGATTTTGATTTTGAGCTACCAACAAATTTTTAAAGTGATGAAAAGTGGAGATATGATGAAAAGTATGTGATTTGGTGATGAGAATTGACTTAGAGATGAAAACTGATGAGGGCGGTGACCTGGTGGTTGAGATGAGCCACCGCCGATGTGTAGTATGGATCTGATGATGAAGATTGAAGGGAAGAGATAAAGAAGGTAAAAAATAAATAAAAGGAAACATATTTTTTAACTATCTTTTTATCTCTCACTCTCTTTAACTACACATTCTTTGCCACATTAGCATTTAGGAAGCAAATAACTTCATTTTAAAATAATCCAGCGGTATAATAGGACTCTCATAAAATATGAGTGTGTAATTGAGAATCCGACTATAGATTATGGAGCTTTTGGCCATTTTCTCGTACAAAAGTCATAGTTCAATTTTCAAAGAATATACAGTGGAGTGCTCTATGCGAAACAACTCATCATTTTACTATAGTAAACTTTTATATGGTTAATAATGATACATTTCTATCACCTTATTAAAAAATAATAATTATGGTAACAATTATACTTGCTGATAGTTCCATAGTTGGAAAAATATTGAAAAGTTTGATAGTTGCATCCTTGACATTTTCAGCTGAAAATTGAAATTTGCTTAGGATCACAAGTCACAAGTCACAAAAATTGATATTTCAAGACAATAAAGATTTTTTTTGAATGGATGTCTTTTCAATCTTCTTTTTTTTTTTCCTTTTTTTTTAATTCTTTCTTTCCTATAATTCATAAATTATAATTTCGATTAATTAACGAGATTAAATTTTTTCCATGATTCATAAACTAATGGACTTTTAATCTATTTCATAATTGTTAATTAAGGTTTTTTTATTATTATTTATTTAGGCGGTGCAATGGGTGCATAAATAATCTATGCTTCAAAGTATGTAAATTTCATGTTATGCGAGTGTGCTATTTCTAGTGGAGATGGTTCCTATGTTATATTTAAACGAGAAATTTTATACGTCTGACTAGCTCGTGGCCGCTCTAAAAAATTCATGATATATATATATATATATATATATATATGTTTCAGATCAGTGAGATATGTGTGGAGGATTAATTTCACACATCCATCATAGCCCATTCTGATAGCCGTTTTTCTTAAGCACACCTTATTTATTTTGCTCGCAACAAGCAATAAGTCTTTCAAGTGAAAAAAATATTATTGGACATTAGATGTTATTTAATGTATAATAATTTCTATGTATAAGCCTGTTATGGATCTATTTGTACACTTACCTTTATACCTTTATACCTTTATATGTACTCTAGGCATATATATATATATATATAGCATTAACTGTAGTTGGGAATATTATGAAAAAAAGATATTCTACTTATTAGAACAGAACACTTCAAAATACATAGAAAGCAAACTAAATAAGTATAGAAGCAAGTTTTTTCTCAAATATGATTCAAAATCATCACTAAGCGTTTGGTGTTACATTTTGTGAGTCCTCTAAGATACTCATTTAATTTGCTTAATTAAGCTAATCACATTTGGGTATAATAATTACATAAAAAAAAAAAATCTTTATCAGTAAGAGGGATATTCAAAGAAAACAAAATGACCAAACATTTATAGTTGGCAGTAACGGCTCAAACTAATTAGTGGCCTAAAGCCAAAAATAAATTGGATACCTAAATTTTAATTATTTTTTATATATCTGAGATTCAAGTTATTTCTTTCTTTTTAATAATTTTTTTTATTTTTTTTATGGTCTTAAACTATATATATACCAAAATATTTTTTAATCTTGTGGTCTTAAACATATCATGTGGAAGTTAAATTTAAAAATTGATCCATAAAAAAGAAACATTCTTTAATGTTTCGAAACAAACTAAAAAAACGACAAATACATTAAAAAATATAATATATATATTTTTTAAAAAAAGGCTTATAATAATTTTATTATTACTAAAAAATTAGGCTCTTCAATTTTGGAGGCGTAAGATATATGCGTTATTTTTAAAGGCATTGAGCACCCTGATGGTTGGAAACTTTTCTTATACAAACAAATGCTTAATTAGTCAAAAAGACCAGTAAATATGAAAGCAATGATAAAAGTTGACTATAAGAAAAGTTAGGTAGGATAATTAATAATAATAGTGTATTTTATAGTAAGATTAATGTATTGGACTATTGGATGAGTCATGAGTGCTGTCGTTTCTAACCAAAAAGCTTATAATATATATATATATTGTAGTACTAATCAACATATCCTATGGTTGACTTTGTTTCCTAGCTAGCTCTCTGTACAAGCAAATCTATTTGTCCTAATTAATCATGTTTTAATAAGATTATTAAAAGATATTTGGAGTTACAATTATTGTTGAGGCTGCTATTATTCCACCTACTCTCTTTGTTTTCTAGAATTAATTAAGTTGTGATTGTTATAAAATAATATATTGTGGATGTTCACTATATCAAGAAGTTGTTCCATTACTTTCCTCCATTATGAAGATAACCATAACCTTCATAACCTCCACCTTTATAACAATTATTCTTGTAACCTTTCATTTCCATAACCTCCCCCATTATATTCATGTTAATGTCATGTTTATGACTAACCTTGGGTATGCCTCTATGTTACACTATTAATAGAGGCATAAGAGTTCATATTGTATACACTTGATTATTTGGAAGAATAAGAAAACTCTCATCTCGTCTTCCTATTTTTATTATCATCTTCAATATTTCTTGTCTTGTTTTGCTTTAGTTTTACAATACGTTATCAGCACGAGTTGCTTATTCTATGTCAAGAATCAATGGTAGGTATTTCTTGATTCTTATGAATTATCCAAGTAATCCTTCGGCTGCAAGGTATACTTCATATCCTATATATTATTTGTACTAACAAAGCTTGTTTTGTGGTTATTTAAAATGGTTAGTAAATTATGATAATCTTCATAACAATATTGTGAGGGACTATTAAAATGTTTTAATTTATTTTACTTGGGATTTTTTTTTATGGTTCCAACATGTTGTTCTAATTAATTAGTTTTGTTCATTTTTATTTATTTTTAAGTCAAATTCAGATTATATTTATGGTATTCCATATTTATTTTTGGTAATACATTTGGTTTATTAAGACATTGGTTGAGGGTAAGACGGTGAATTCAGGCTTCACCGCACCAAATTGGTAAGACATCGAGTTAAAGTCTCGGTGCACCATGATAGTAAGAAGTTGGGTCCAAGTCCCATTGATTCAAGACCAAAGGCGTCTTTATATGAGTAAGACATTGGGTTTAAGTCCTAATGAACTATAGTGATAATATGATGATGAATAACATAAAGTTGTATACTTTTGACTAAAAGTCATGAAATTTACCCAATTAATTTGCTCCATTCTTTTATGTGAACGTGGTAGCAGTGCATAATATGTCTGACAAATGACAAGTGGTTGAATGTATGAATATGAGTATGGTAAAATGTTAATGATCATCATTGTTGTAATCAAAAGGAAGAACATTATGAGTTCTTAAGATGGTCCTTCAAATGTGAAGGTAATTTTGTCCATCAAAGAGGTATGAAAGGTTATTGGGCACATTGTTTCTTAAGATGGTCCTTCAAATGTGAAGGTAATTTTTATCCATCAAAGTGGTATGAAAAGATATTGGGCACATTGTTGTTGATGCAACCCAATTTGAAACGTTTTGTAAATCCTCCATCAAAATAAAGGAATACAAAGTGGTAGTACATTTGGTACATTTGACCTATTAAAGTGATGTTGAGGTGAGTCACATAAATTTGATAATGTCAAAGCATGACAAAGAGTTTCTGATAAAAACTTATGGAGCATGTACAAATGGTTATGGTCCATTTCTTGAAGAAAATGTGACTTGTGTTCGTATGGATAAGAACATGTTCATGTATTGTTGGATAAATTTCACATCTCACCTCTACGGGAGGTTTGAGAGATTGAAAAAAAAATATTTTGACATAAATGGTCATTTTGGTCATATACTTTGAGTACTACACAAATATTGTGGTATGTTTTATTATGAACTATTGGAGGACAAAAGAAAAAAAATAATTCTTTTCTATAAAGGTTGTGGTCATGACCAAAATAATTATGAACTATTGGAGGACAAAAGAAAGAAACAAATTTGTCATTGGTTGTCAAGAAATAAGTCTTGCATGTAATATTTTAACCATGACAATAACATTAATTTTCTCCTTGAAGCAGATGATCACCATAAGAATGGTGCTGTGAAATTTGGATGTGGCAGTACACAAACTTAATTAAGAGTTTCGGAAAAACTAATTTGTTACTATCCAAAAATGAAAATAGTTCATAATATTGAGGTTGTAGTAAGTCTCAAAAGAAACTTTTTAAGTTTCGAAGGAATTGAATTTTTTTTTATATTGAGACTGTAAATTATTGAAAGATTAAATATTTTCAGATTACTACAATCAAAGCGGGTTATGAATATTTACATAAAAGGTTACCTGCCTTTTTCTTGTTTGTTGTATACAAATATAGGCATGATGATGGAATCGCTTGCAAAAGTAAACTAGAAGTTTACTAGAATAAAGATCAGTTAGCATAACCGGTTGACCATTTCGGTTCAAATGTGATGCAAAAGAATTGAGAATTCATGTGGTTATATGTTGAAGAAATGAAAGATTCTTCAAGAATTCTCATGTGTTGCTTGTTCTCATGATAAAATGATCATTGTACCAGCTAAGGTTGGGATTGCATCCCCTGAAATTATTTGGAACAAATAAAAAGGTGAATATGGGCCCGTTCACCTGCCATGTGGACCACTTACTATTATAATTTAATAGACGTGTCTATGGTATGGTCACATGTGCATTTGTATCAACTTACAAATTGGTTTTTGTAAGGTTGTTTGTTCAAATTGTTAAATTAAGAGCACAGTTCCAAACTATAAAATTATGTTGATAATACTGGTTGGTTTAGCAGAAATTGTTTGCCTCCCATTATAGTTAGACCACTGATTATGAGAACAAATCTCTCAAATAAAATTTGGTATGAAATGAGTTTATTTAACATGTACGTATCAAGCCAACAAGGTTCTCCCATCACAATTGGTTCAGGGTCAGGAACCAAATAATTTCCATCTAAAAAATTTGATGTGTGCACATATGATTTTATTGCTCCACCACACACAAAGATGGATCCCCAAATGAGGTTGGGGTGAATGTTAGATTTCCTAACATTAGGGGGAGATGTGTTTAGCAACTGAAATTATGTGTGGGGTGAATTATCTAGATCCTCGTTAAAAAGAAGTGAACTTGAAGTTCAAGAGATAATTCATTTGCAAAATGTTGCAAATAATTTGTCAAATGTATTTGCTGACCCAATATTTTAATTAAGCTGCATATGCTCTAATAAATAGTCCTTGAAGGACAGAGTTTATGGTACACCAGAAGCGTGATAGACCAATCGATTCCAAACGTAAAACTCCTTGAGGAAGGAGATGAGCAAATTATCAAAATGGTCATGATAATGAGGTAAGTGCTTTGAAAGAGCACTATGACATAACATTTCATAGAACCTTGGCAAAGGTTCATGTACCTGAAAATGATGAAAAATGAAGAGATCTCGATAAGTTTTGTTGTATTGGAATCGAGTCGAATGACTGTTGATGATATCTTTGATATGAAGTAGCACTCAATGCTATAAGTGGTTACGAGGATCTTAAATTCGAATCTGTCATATAATGTGGACAGATAAATGATTGGTCAAATAAAATGCACTATTCAAGTATATTTTGTTTCACTAATTAGAAAAGTGATGTTTTTGAAGTTATAGTTCATAGATCAAAATATATGTTAGTGGGGTACAAATGAATCATTGTGCGAAAGTATAACCGTAAGATATAAAATATTGTTTGTGCCTCGGGGCATAATGGGTTTTCGCAGAAGTCCTGACATTATTAAATGGAGATATGTTCTCCAGTGGTGGATGCAATGAGACTTATTTCAGTCTGGCAATAGATGAAATACTTGAATATATATAATGAATGATTATTATGTCTAAATAGACGATGAAGGTTATATGAAAATCCTTGAAGGATTTAAAAGGTCTTAAAGCAGTTTCATTAAGTACCCAATGGTTTTGAGACTGCTTAACACAGAGAAAAAATCCTTTTGATCTCATGAAAATAATTTAAAATGTCATGTATTAGTGCAATTGGTGCACTTACAGATTGTTTGTTATGCAAATGCTAGAAGATTATTTGATATACATAAAGAAAGTTATGTGAAATGATTGTCATATTATCATTCAAGTTATGACAAGAAACTAACAAAGCAAGTGACTCACACATAGATAAAGTGTGATTTTCTTTGAGAAGAAAAGACGAGCTTCAATAAAATTGAAAAGATCAATCTCCGAGTCAGAAATAATTTGATTATGTAGATGCTGAATATTTATTTGATCCGCATAAAGCTTGATTGCAAATGAAGTATTTATTTACATATGGAGGCACAACAATATCTTGACATTCAAAGAATCAAACATTAGTAACCACTTCTTCAAATCATGCAGAAATAGTATTGATTTATAAAGTAAGTCGGGAGTGTGTTTGGTTGGAATTATGATCAATCATATTTAGAAAATATGTGATTTTCTTTTGAAAAGGATATTCCAGCCACTATATACGAAAATAATATATAGCTCAGTTGAAGGGAGGATACAATCAAAGGAGATCGAACAAAGTATATTTCACCAAAAGTCTTTTTCACACATCATGATCTTCAACAAAATGGTGAGATAGACGTTCAAAGATCCATTCAAGTGATAATCTTGTAAACTTATTCACTAAAGATTGCCAACATCAATATTTGAGAAGTTGTGATACAAGATTGGAATGCATTGTTTCCTAGATATCAAGTAAAGTTTTTATCAGGGGGAGAAAAATACGCGTTGTACTCTTTTCTTTAATCATGGTTTTATCCCAATTTTTCCTGGTAAGGTTTTTAACGAGGCAACATTCAAAGCGTATTAAAAGATATGTGTACTCTTTTTCCTTCACTAGGATTTTTCCCCACAGGGTTTTTTCCTAGTAAGGTTTTAACGAGGCATATTATCTATGGACATCCAAGAGGGAGTGTTATAAAATAATATATTGTGGATGTCCACTATACAAGAAGTTACTCCATTACTTTCCTCCATTATGAAGATAACCATAACCTCCATAACCTCCACTTTTATAACCATTATTCTTGTAACCTTTCATTTCCATAACCTCCCCCATTATATTCATGTTAATGTCATGTTTATGACTAAACTTGGGTATGCCTCTATGTTACACTATAAATAGAGGCCTAGGGTTCATATTGTATACACTTGATTATTTGGAAAAATAAGAAAACTCTCATCTCTTGTCTTCCTATTTCTATTATCATCTTCAATATTTCTTGTCTTGTTTTGCTTTAGTTTTAAGTGATAGTTTTAAAGTATAAATGCACATATATAGATGACTACATATAAATAAATAAGTGAAAAGAGTTAGGAATATAATTTAAAAAAGACGATTAAGCTACGT
This sequence comes from Solanum stenotomum, assembly GCF_019186545.1. Classification (NCBI taxonomy): domain Eukaryota; kingdom Viridiplantae; phylum Streptophyta; class Magnoliopsida; order Solanales; family Solanaceae; genus Solanum; species Solanum stenotomum. Next base: position 33,992,946 of record NC_064293.1, read on the forward strand.
TCAGGATCTTTTGACTTAGACCAAATGAATTGACTGTAATGTAAGATAGTGGATTTGTAAAATGTAATCACTCTTTTCTTTTTTTTAAAAAAAACTATAACTAAGTGTAATCATATCTAGTAATTCAATTGCAAAAGAGAAATTTTATAAATTTAGTTATATTTATCTGAATCAAGTGAAGCGGGATGATTAATGAAGAGTTGTGGAATAAATCCGTATATATTTTGTCTTGCTCAACCCCATATAACACAATATTTTATTTTTTCCCCGCCCCGCAAAAAATTTAATCCGCACTATCCTGAATCATGCATTATAATCCGTCTCATCCTGCTCTATTGCCACCTCTACGTCCATACAATAGTAAATATAGTTTAGATGTAATTCAATTGGCTTATAAATTCAATTGTTTTCACTTGTTATGGGTAATATACAAGTTTGCCAGCGAAATTTGAATATTTTTTATTATTTACATGCATTATCATTTTCTCTTTTTCAGATTATTTTTTGCCACTTTTGTTTATCTATAAAAAGTGAAACAGCTAAAAGGATTGATATAGCTTCAGTCTTGTTGTTAGGAATCAAGGTAATAACTTCATTTTTAATAGTTTTCAATTATTATGAAGTTGTATTTTTGCATAGAATTTTTGAGATGCGATGGGAATTTATATATGTTTGTTTGTCAAAAAGCCATTATCATGCCATAAAAATATTGCATCTTGAGGATGACTCTTTTTCAAACTTTGTAGCATGTGTTGTCTCAAGTCCCAAGTTTACCAATCACATATTTTTTATTGATTAGATTGTTTATTTGATTATTGATCGACTTGTTTTATCAAGAGAAAAAAAAATGTTATTTTTCATAATCTATTTCATGTAATAAAGACTTATTTTGTCAAAGAGAAAAAAATGTTTGTGAAATATCTATATCTATATCTATTTATACTACCTTAAAAGAATGAACTCCCAAACTTGAATGTTGAATTACTATAATATCTTCAATTAAAAATACTCAATTTATTATATTTATTAATTTAATTATATTAAAAGTAGATACCTTTTCACATTAAAGAGTTGTGATTTTTTCAAAGAGTTGTGACTTTTTCAAAAGGTTGTAACTTTTTTGATGGGTTGTGACATTTTCGATTAGTTGTGATTTTTCCGAAGGGTTGTGATTTTTTTGAATGGTTATGACTTTTCCAAAGGGTTGTGCCTTTTTTGATGAGTTGTGACTTTTCCAAAGGGTTGTGACTTTTCCAATGAGCAGTGACTTTTTCGAAAGGTTGTAACTTTTCTGATAAGGCACAATTAACACATATTCATACTACTATTTGATAGCTATAAATATATGGTTTTCCTCTCACTTTTAAACTATGATTTTGTTATGTTTTCACTCTTCTTCTTCTTATAAAAATCTCAAGGGTTATTTGCAACAATTGATTAAATTCAAAATTCAATGAAATTCGAGGTACCACATAAAAAGAGTTGGTGAAGACATTGTAGCAAATCATTCATCAATTCACTGACAAAAAGTTGTGTGAAAGACAATAATAATAAACAAATATGAAAATAGTCAGATGATTTGCGTAAGATATTTCTTATTTGTTTTTTTCATTTTTTTTATTCTTTTACCCTCAAACGAAGGAGTTTCTTTCTAATTTTACTAAAACAAAGGGCATCAACGCCGTTTATTGAATTATTAGTTTTGATGTTAAATCCACTCTTTCAAAAATGGATTTTCACTTTTACTTATAATATGATAATATAGTCATTATAATAATTTTTTAATAGATATGTAAGAAAAATGAACGGAGGAAGTAAAGTGTTGGTGGCAAGATATTTCAATAAATTGTTCCATATACTTGTTTCTTTTTTAAATTTATATTGAGTATGAGTACGAAATTTTTTAAGTATGAATTTTCTGTTATTTAGTGTTTATTTTAATTTGAAAAAATGTTATGTCACAAGATACACTCCTTGCTAGCTATATAAAAATAGATAAGAAAATAGTGATTGATCATAAAATAATCTTAAATCAAATTAAAGATTGTATAAATAATACTTTAAATTTTATTCATCAATTAATTTTTATATCACGATACAACTTTTATAAGATATTAGATACTTTCATTAGACAACAACTATATGATTTGTATGTGGCAAAAAATAGGAGAAGACTACAATTTTACAAAGATAAGGTAGACACTTAAAGAAATGAAATATTTTCACCAAAGGTTATGTTGTTCATATATTAACATTAAATTATGCTACTGAAATATATATATACACTCAAACCTCTATTTGACCATCATTCGTTATAACAACAAAGTACCTTTAATTTTTGTAAAATTACCTCTCTATGATAGTCTTACTCAAATATTAATTGAGTACTAATATTTTATAAAAGATAGACTATGTATAAAGATAAAATATTGAAATATTTATGGTAATCCTTATTAGTGTCACGCACATACTAAATTTCAAGTATGAATATTTAAGAGAAAAATTGTACTTAAATGATGTCTATCATTTATGTTGATAACCTCAAGAGGAAAGTCTATTGGTAACAATTTTTGTATGGATTATTTTTTTTAAAAAAAATTTGTCAATTAGATTTGTTTACAAAATTGACCGAAGTAAAATTAATACTACTAAAGAAATGTCACTTTCTTCCATATTTAAACTTTGAATGTATTTTGAAATGTTTCAATGATATCTTGTCATTTTGATCTCAAAATACAGGTTACTCTATGATAATATCTACTAATCATTTCAAAGAATTTGTCATATGTTCTTTCAGTTATAATTATTTACTTAAAACATTAATTTAGTAATATTAATTCTATTTTACAACATTGTATACAATATATATGATACACACGTGCGTTTCGTGAAACTAGTAAATATATATATATGTATATATATAATGCTTACCATCAGAGCAACTTCCTCTTATCAAATAAACATATTCGATAATTTAAAATGATCATAGAGTTCATTGAAAAGAATTGATTGTTTTTCGATTAATATATGTTTTCCTTTGCGCCAAGCCACTTGTCCAAGTGTGTAGCACTTTGTGCAATTAATTGGGCCCATTAGTCTTCCAAATTACAAGCCCAAGTCATTTCTTCCCAAATTAATTTCGGCCCGCCATTTACAACCTGGGTTTCTTCTTCCCAATAGTCAATTGAACCACCACCACAAAGTACACAACTCACTCTGCTGTGACACCGCCGGCGACGATCTGCTTAACTCCTCATCTTTCTCCGGCGACGACGTCTACTTGTAGGTTTAAGTCCTCTTTCTTCCTCATTAGTGAAAATTTCTAATCCTTTCTCCAAATGTTTTTTTGTGTCTGCTTCATATACCAATCAATTCTCTGATTTTCAAGGATTTTCTAATCGTTTCTCTTCTCAGAAAAAAATTAAAAACATAAAGCTCTAGAACAAATTTGAATTTTATCACATTTTAGAGAGTATAGTCTAATTTTGGTTTGCTGTCAGAACATAGATGGACTGCAACATTCTATCATTGAGTAGGTCCCGTAGCTTGGCTAGTAATCTTCGGGCAATTCCTACACGCAATACTGTATTTTATCGGAAATATTCTTATCTACCTGCAGGTATTACTTTCAGAAGTTCCTTCTTTTGCAGAATGTAATTTTGCATTTTGTGCATGGCATTTTTCGCAAAACTTTTAATTAGTTGCTTGTAATTGTTCTTATTGGTGAAAACCATTGCAAAGTTCTATGCTTTAAATTGAATGTGTCTTCCTAATGTGTCTTGTTGGTTTTGATGGTTATTAACAGGGTTAATTCGTAAGTCAATTAGGTGCTCAATGAAGTCGTATAAGTTATCGGAGCTTACAACTTCTGAGGTTGACAGCCTCAAGGCTCGTCCTCGCATTGACTTCTCCTCCATTTTCGGCACTGTGAGTTAACAATGCTTCTTGAACTAATTTTTATTTTTTTTCCCTTTAACTTATTTATGGTTCAATCTAGTAGACTTTTTTTGAATGTTGAATGAAATATATCAGGTTCAACCCATTGTTGACGATGTTCGTAATAGAGGTGATGCTGCAGTTAAAGAGTTAGTGCTTGTTTATATTTATGCCTTACCGTGTTTGTTTCATCAACAAATGTTACCCCGTATCTGCTATGTCAAGATCCCCTTATTTTCCCCATCCCTTTCCATAAGAATGCAGAACATGAGTTTACCTTTAATGATTTTAAGGGAAAAAAATGCAGAACATGTGTTATTGATCCATAGAAAATGCCAAAGAAATGCTCCATGTGGAGGTGCTAGACTGTCATATCATATAAACAATTTGTGTGATATTAATGAATGATGTAAAGGGCATCTCTCCTAACATATTATGTCGTGTGTCCTCATTCCTATTGCATGGACCAAAATGATCAAAATAGTAAGTGACATAAAGATGAGGTTTACCATACTCCACATTTCAATCTCTTGTAGAGTGTTTTTAAAAGTGAAACGCACAATAAGACGACTAGGTTCCATATAGAAGATCCAACTGGATGACCTTTGTCTTTTTGCAACTGACATAAAATATAAAAAATTAATGAATTCTATATTGCCATATCAGACACTCTCCCTACCTCCCTCTGTCTCTCCATTTTTAGTTCCCTTCGGAGACACTGGACATTGTGTCAACTTCTTATTAATTAAAGCTAATAACAAGTATCTTTGGAGTGTGTTTCTACTCTTTCTGTAATTAATTCTGATCTACTTTAGTTGACATTTTTTTAATTTGATGGACGAAGTAATTTCAAACCTTCAGAATATCCCCAAGTTTAGATTAACATGCTATAGAACTTACAAAAATCTTATTTTTTTTGCTCCTTGTCCATCACTTATCAATTTTAAGAGTTAATAGTTCCATGTGAAAGTAAAATTTGTCGCTACAGTTAATCAGTTTTGTTGTATTGATGTTACTTTGTTATGATATCTGTAATGCGCAGCTACACATCACGGTTTGACAAAGTTGTACTGGATAAGATAGTTGAAGATGTCAATGAGCTTCCAGATCCTGAGGTATGTATTTGAATACACACGTTTTTTTTATGACAGCAATGGGGATTAAAGATAGTATGACATTTTCTAAATAATTTTTCTTGAAAGACAATTGACTTCAGCTTTTCTAATTTTCAATCTAATTGCTTCTTTATTTGACTCAGCTCGATTCATCTGTTCAAGAAGCATTTGATGTGGCATATAACAACATATATGCCTTTCATGCTGCTCAAAAGCCTGTTGAGAAAGTTGTGGAGAACATGCATGTAAGTTTTGTGGATATTGTACAGGATTGATCTCAGTTGTATGGGCTTATGTAGCAACATTGTGTTGACATTCTTACTTCTCCTTTAACTTCTGTATTTCCTACTTTGTCAGGGCGTCAGATGTAAACGTGTGGCTAGGAGCATTGCCTCTGTTGGGCTTTACGTTCCCGGTGGAACTGCTGTTTTACCTTCTACAGCTCTGATGCTTTCAGTTGTATGGTGATTCAATTTTCTGCTCTTATTAATCATTTCTTTCAACGCTAATTCCCTTATTACAAAATCATCAAATTTTCCCTTTGGCCAGCCAGCACAAATTGCTGGATGTAAAACAGTTGTACTTGCAACTCCACCTTCTCGGGATGGCAGTATTTGCAAGGTATTTGCTTACCATCTCACTTTGTTAGTATAACTTTATCAATGGTCATTTATTTAGACACCTTTCTTGTAGGAAGTGCTTTATTGTGCCAAGAAAGCAGGTGTGACTCACATCCTTAAAGCTGGAGGCGCTCAGGTATATGATGATATGCTTCCTTGATCTTGCATTCATCAACCATGTGCCTCTGACTCATTTCAATTAATTTCTTGCTTTTTGGAACTAAAATCTTTTACTAACTGGGCCATTTATTGTAACTTTCTTAAATCCCACAGGCAATTTCTGCAATGGCCTGGGGCACTGAATCATGCCCAAAGGTACAACGTTCACCTCAAAGAATTGAAGCCTTCCATATTGAATCATACAAGCACTAGTATACTTCTATTGCTTTGCTGAGTTTACGCATGAGACACAGAATAATGTAATTAACATGAGTACATTCAAGCAATAAATCCTGGCTTGAGTAAACTGTAGACACATACTATATTTCTGAAGTGTTCTTTTTTTTTTGTTGTTGTTGTTGATAAAGTAAGAAATTATTATTGCGTGGGCATCAGGAAGATGCCAAATTACAAAAGGTGTAACCAGTTGGCTCCAGTACAGAAGGGAAAAAAAACATTTCAGCACTGGTACAAGTAATCTAAGCTAGAACTAAGGAGCAAACAAAGTCCAGAAACATGTGAAAGAAAATTCCAACTGAACAAATTAACTAACCATTTAGTCTTCAGAGAGTGGGTAGGGGTTGATATTCCATCAAAGCATCTGCGATTCCTTTCATTGCATATAACCCAAAAAATGACTGCTGGGATCATCCTCCAGACTTTCTTGATGCCTTTGTTCAGTCTCAAAAAATCCAGCTGATGTAGGGCTCCTTGATTGACTTGGGCATACTCTAGGGGAGGCCATATATAGAGAAGAAAAAGTTCCAATTTTCGGCTGTGATGGAGGCTGGGGCTGTGCAAAAACAGATGGCTAACACTCTCAAGATTCTGTTTGCATAAATAGCATCTGTTTACTAGAGTAAGTTTCCTTGTGCTAAGATTATCTTATGTCAAGCAAGCATTATCTAGAGCTGTCCAGTCTAGGCATGCAACTTTGAGTGGTGGTCTGGTCCTCCAAATATGCTTCCTAGGCCAATCCTCCAGAATTCCACCCTGTAAACACTTTAGATCATAACCTTCCTTGGTTGAGTACTTCCCTGCTTTAGATGTATCCCAAATGATTCTATCTTCTTGGTGCTCATTAATGTTGAAATCTGCCAAGGTTGCAAGTAGAGCAATCAGGTCATTGATTTCCCAATCCTGTAGGTTCCTTCTGAAGGAGGGGCTCCGTATGTTGTTGTCTATGTACTTGGTCTAGTGCATCAATGATTCAAAGAGCCATACTTGGCATCAGTTACATCTTTCCAGTAGCCTGGTTTACCATACCTCAACCATTTCATTAGCATACTTTGGTTGTGAAAGTTGAGATTCCTGATGCCCAGACCCCCTTGAACTTCGGTTAAGTGACTCTAGACCTGCCATTTGACTAGAGAGAATGTATGAGTTTCACTTTTATCTTCCCATAGGAAATAGTGAACAGTCATATACATATCCTAATTAGTTTACGATTGAGGCATAGTTGTTTTATTCATGAAAAATATAAGCTTTAATAATTGGACAAGGGTCGATGGAAAAGAAATTATGTATCCCTTTCATCAGTCCATATTTCCTTTAAAACATGATGTCCCTGCAGTTACAGTTATTGTAGGAAATGTTATCGCTTGAAATAGTCAAATAGGGACACTGATTTCTAGGCAGGAACAGGAATTAAAGCATGTGCATTGTAAATAAGCATATGCTGAATAGATATTGCTAAATGAACCAATCTTAAGGGAAAGTCAACAAAGCAATTATGCCTTCTTATATTGATTGCTATCAAGAGAGGATTCCCTATTATTGATTGTTGGAAAACATGATAGGTGATAGTAGGTGAACATAATATTAATAGATTTTTAAATTTTTTTTTTTTTGAAACTGGTAAATGTGTATTCCTCAGCATTAAGGACATGCTGGACACCATCAAGAAGTGTTAGTTAAAAAAAAACAACTAGAAAAGAAGATACTTACAGAGATCTTAATAAATCTACAAATTGATCTATATCCTCTAAACCTACTTCTTTACACCAAAAGTAGAAAGATATTATACAATTCCATTTAACTTTCTGGATGGAATTGGATCTATCTTCATAACCTCCCATTTCTCTCTCTCCAAACTGTCCACCAGATGCATTGTGGGATGATCCTCCACCACTTCTTTTGACTTTTGGTGCCTCCTCTTTTCATCCAGCAACTAAGCAAATCTGCAGTATGCTCCGGCATAGTCCAGCTTGTCTTTGTTATGTTGAGAAATAGAGACCAAAGTTGTGCTGTAAAATTGCAGTGCAAAAATAGATGACTGTTGTTTCATTTGTCTCATTGCATAAGAAGCACCTGGAAACTATGATGACCCCTTTTTTCTTCAAAACTTCTTGTGTCAGGCATGCTCTTTTAACCACCAACCAAGTAAAGCATTTTACCTTGGTTGGGGATGGACTATTCCATAAGTTTCTCCATATTTTTGGTTGCCCTCTATACTGTACCCTTTCTTCCATTTTATAAACCTTTTTAACAGTGAATTGCCCATCAAATTTGTGTTTCCATCTTAATGTGTCTGGTTCAGCAGTAGTGCCATTGAAATCATCAATCCTATTTAGCAAATCGGCTACTCTATCAATCTCCTGAAGAATAAGTTTCATCCCTGTGCACTCCACATATCATAAATGGTGCCATCTGGGTTGTTGCTTAGAATAAACAGGTCTGGAAACATCTCCATTAATGGACTTTGCTCCTTCCCATCCTTCCAGAGTTTTATTCTTTTCCCATCTCCAACTCTCTTCTGCAAGTTCCCTTCCAATTTGGGCCAATATTAATAGAATTTTGCACCTAAGGGTGTGGCCTAGTGGTCAATGAAGTGAGTTGATAACCATGAGGTTTCAGGTTCAAATCCCTTTCTCCCCATATGTCCTAGGCTTGGTGGATAGGGTTACCTGGTACTTGTTGATGTGGGAGGTGACACGTATTTCGTGGAATTAGTTGAGGTGCATACCTAACATCACTATTATTAAAAAAAATGTTAAAAGAATTTTCTATGAGGAGGAAATGCATCTCAATAGCAGCTAAATACAAGCATTTCTATCTGATTCTTGTGGACACTGAAGAGCTCAGTGGCCCCTTCTCTTTTTTGCTTGGACAGTGAGAGCGTGAGCTAGTTCTAATAGATCTTCATGAAAAGGGACAGGAGAGTGGTAAGAGATAGAAGATCTTGTGTTGGTATATTCCTTCTTTTTAATTATTATTATTATTATTTAATAATAGTATTAGGATTAGAATTCAGGTGGAGGAGTTTTTCTTGGTTGATTTACAGAAAAAGAAGATTGCCTATTTTTTTGAGAATTGAAGAAGATGTCCTTTTTTGTGTTGAGCAAATCGAATTAAGGCTTAATAAAACAAGAGTAGGACTGAGAAGTCTAGATAGTACTCTTGGTTTTAGTGGAAAGAACAAGAGAATGAGAATAGAAGAAGTTAGGCTAGGGAGGCAAGCAGTCCAGTCTGATATTAGCTCAGGAAAGTCTGTCAATTTTTGCCCCCAAGGCCTAGCTCAAGTGGCAAAAGGTGGAGGGTTTGTGGCTTAGGTCGCAGGTTCAAGCCCCACACCATGCAAAGCGAAACCCGGTATTTAAGTGGAGAAGGGTAGAGGGGTGGGCCCATTATCCACCGAGTTTAGAAGGCTGTGATTGGTCCAAAGGGCGGGTCACAGACATATTTCTCGGTTATAAAAAAAAAAGTCTGTCAATTTTTTCCTGCAGTGGTTTAGAGGCAGTTTTATCCCATAAAATACCGTATAAGTTTTTGGAGTATTTGACAGTTTGCCTTTTGTTCTTTTAAATAAGTTCTCTGGTACTTGGCCGAAATTTATATTTTATTAGGGTTTAGATCCACTTCTCAGAATATATATATATATATATATATATATATATATATCAAGGAAGATGCCCCTGTGTACAGTGTATGCAGTTGACCCTTATTAGTACATTGACAATATTTCTTACAAAGGAAAGTAATTATGGCTTGTATAAGCACATAAAAATTGATCTGTTCCTTATACATCTGTAAAGCTACTAGCCTCAATGTCCTTGAATCCTCAGTCCTGTGGTTGCCTTGTATACTTTAATGAAGTTGGTTTCCTTTCGTATTGTCCTTTGGATCACTTTACAATCAAACTTTCCTCTTCTTTCTTTGATAATTATAATGGGGAAGCATTATGTACATTGCCATCTATGCCAGGTTGAGAAGATATATGGGCCTGGGAACCAGTACGTCACTGCTGCAAAAATGATTCTGCAGGTATTGGTTTCAAGTAAGAGACAATCTTAGGTTAGGGATATTTGCAATGTAGATAAATGTCACTCGTGATAAATACGCTGCTGAAAGACTAATGTCCTCACTTTAAATTGTCTTTTGCTAAGTAGTATTCTCTCTCAACAGAACAGCGAAGCGATGGTTTCAATTGACATGCCTGCTGGGCCTTCCGAAGTCCTTGTTATAGCTGACAAGCATTCCAGTCCAGTCCATGTGGCAGCAGATTTACTTTCACAGGTATCAACTCCATTTTAAACTGCTTGATCAAGTTTCCATTCATACTTTCTGTGTCTAAATCAAGTGCTCTTGTATTTCACATTGGGACAGCTTATGTCTCTTCTGAGATCAAAATAAGAGAAAATTTAAGCTTTTCATAGTGAAGAAGATCAACTGTTAATACAGATTAAACTAAACTTCCATCAATTCCTATCTATCATTGTAGCAAAGACTGGGTAACCTCTATTTATTCTTATCACCTCAAATGCATTTTTTCAGGCGGAGCATGGGCCAGATAGCCAAGTCGTACTGGTTATTGCTGGGGATGGTGTTGATCTAAATGCCATTCAAGAGGAAATTAGGAAGCAATGTCAAGCACTTCCAAGGGGAGAATTTGCACTTAAGGCACTAAGCCACAGCTTCACTGTGTTAGCACGGGATATGCTTGAGGTATGTTTGAAATTTGTTGATCTTGGTTGGCAGCAATTTGCATACAGTTGGATGTATACTTGCTGTCATTAAATAATTATGCCCGAATATAATATAAATAATCAATTACATCATTTATGTGAATGCAATATTCCTTATAAATTTCTGTCAGCTACAGCCTTTTCTCTTAGACTTAAATCACAATCTTTTCCAGGCAATTTCCTTCTCAAACATGTATGCACCTGAGCATCTGATAATCAATGTGGATGAAGCTGAGAAGTGGGAAAGTTTAATTGAGAATGCAGGTACTTTAGAGGAATGCGTTTGCTAAGTTTCTCTTTTTCCATTTGGCATATCCAATCTTCTGTTAGTGTTTTTTGGGCTATTGGGGCAGCTGATTGTTTATGCGTATCTGAAATATGATCCACAAGCTTCTCTTGGTTTTTTGGCCACGTTAAGGCGAGATATATAGTGGATAATATGTTCATTTTTATTCTTCCTATCTTTCTGAATTTCTTTATGTGAGTTTCCGCCCTGCCTTTTGTGATCCTCCATAGTACACAACTTCTCCATACGATTTAACAGCCTTTTTTCTTTACCCGAGAATCTGTTTCATTTTCTATTTCTCCCCTTGTCTCATCATCCAGCTGGTTAATTTAAGGGGTGTTAGGCTGTATTGAACAGTATGATTCTTCTTATTCCTGAACTGTATGATTTAGCTCTCAAGATGACAAATAGAAGGTTCATGATGGCTGGCCATTGGCGAGCTGGACAAGTTTTCTTCACTAGTGATCCTGTGAAGTGTTTGCATTTTTCTTAAATTATTCCGTTTCTCCTTTTTTCTAGAAGATATTCGTGCATGGGTAGTTGACTAGCCTCTTCTTTTTTTCCGCATAGTGGTCCGTCGGCTTGGATTTCTACGATAAGCTCTAATATTTTCACTTCGGATGGTGGCTGGAACTGCTGGAATAGGCTCTAATATTTCGCTTCGGTAGTTGACATGCCATATTTTTCTCTGGGCTTAAAGAAATCTTGATTTACATTACAGTAATATAGATGAGGCAAATGATGTCTTCAGTGTTCGTATATAGATACCAGGAAACTGGAAAGTAGGGTGGGTGCCTTGGAGGTTCATATTTTACCATCAATTAGCAACTTACTACTAATCAACCATGCTTCCCTTTGGTAAATCTTAACATATAAATAATCAACTCTGAATACTTGCAGGTTCTGTATTTATGGGACAGTGGACACCTGAGAGTGTAGGAGATTATGCAAGTGGAACTAACCATGTTCTTCCAACTTATGGGTATGCACGGATGTATGGTGGGGTCTCTTTGGACTCTTTCTTGAAGTACATCACTGTGCAGTCTTTGACAGAAGAAGGGCTGAGGAATCTTGGCCCTTACGTAGAGAAAATGGCCGAAGTTGAGGGTCTGGATGCCCACAAGAGGGCTGTAAGCCTCAGACTACAGGACATTGAAGCGAGACAAGTATCACACTCAAGATGATCCCTCGCTATTTGTATGCGTGAAAGAATAAATATGGAGCAATTCAACCTTTATGCAAATCTGAGGGTGTTTATAGTTTTGTTGAGGGGGTTTGAAGCTCTATATTACCTGCACTCTGATTTTTCTCCTTCAAGTGTTGAATTAAACACACAATTTGAAGAAAAAAACAGTAATGGTAATGGGTACCATGGATGAGCTAGTTCATCTGCTGTATTTGTTAGAAATAAATTCAAACCAAATATCTGAGCAGATTCCATAAAATCCAGTAGTACTGAGTTTGAGGGTTGTATTTTAATTGGTATTTTGCCATGTTTTGTAACAAAAGTTGTATTGGAGCAAACATGTAACATTTTGGATTGTATCTGTAGTTGTGTTGACAAGAAGTTGCTTAGGCTACAGACATTGAAGAGCTAATTTGAATTTGTATTGGACATATCCCAATTAAGGGGTAAAACGCTCCTACCAAGAGTATTCCATAAACAATGTTTCAACCGTTAGATATGCACGTTAGACAACGACTCAACTAATTAAGTTGTGAAATTTTCATCGGCTATCTAATGGATAAAAGTTAAAACTCTTTATTTCAAACAACCACTAGTACAGGCGGGTCGATTTAGGTCCTAATTATGGTGCATATGAATTCATGATTTTTTTTTGTTGAAAAAGTAGGTATGTTATGTACATATTTTCCTAATGAGCGGTATGGATATACTAATTTGATGGCTTTGGTTTGAAAAACTAGAGCGGATGTCTTATATTGAGGATAAAATTAAAGACGATTCCGTGGTTGAGGACTCGAACCGTTTGTCGTTGTAACTTCACAAGTTTATGTGCCTCCGTTGCTCGTTTGCTAAAAGATGTACAAATATCGTAGATAAATGTAGAGAAAATGCCATAAATAGTATCTTAACTATAGGTGTAGTTTAAAATAGTCCTTGACTATATTTTCGTAGATTTAGTCTTTTAACTATATAAAAACTTTTCAGTTTTGGTCACTTAACTATGCACTTACTAGTTTTAGTTCTTTAAGTATTCAAAACCTTATCAGCTTTGGTCCCTTTCTTTAAGTATTCAAAAACTTATCAGCTTTGGTCTTTGTCCATTTTTTAAATACAAATAACTTAGGTTATATTAATGAAATTAAATCTTTAATCTTTTTTAAAAAAGTTGTTTCTCTATCCCCCACTATTTTTTCTTCAAATTACTCTTATGAAAAAAAAGTAACCTCAACGATTCAAAATAAAATCAACGAGGAAAGAAAATATAAGTCTTAATTTTATTCTATGGAGGATAAAATGAAGCATATAATTGTTGCTAATGACTTGAATATGTTGTGTTCCCTTCTTTGGCGGTTAACGGTTCATAATCAACACAATTTTTTTTAATTTTTTAATAAGATATTTGATCTTATTACTCAAATTTTCTCTCAGTGAAATAAAATGAATAGAATAATAAAATTACTCTATTTAAAAGAAGAACTAAAAAAGAGTTGCAAATTCGTTGGAGTACAAATTTTGAATTCAACAGATTCATTAGTAGCAGTAATATGCTTCATTTTTTTGTTGTATTTCTAGTGAATTTTATTTTGAATTGTTGAGGTTAAGGTTCTTTGCATAAGCCTAATTTGAAGTAAAAGTAGCGGTGAGAAAGAAACAACAAAATAAAAATGGCTAAAGAATTTAATTTCTCGAGACATGAATTTTGTTAATATAAACCTAAGTTATTTATATAAAAAATGAACAGAGATCAAACCTGGTAAGTTTATAAATAATTAGAGGACTAAAACCAATAAATGTATAGTTAAGAGACTAAAATCGATAAATGTATAGTTAAGAATAAATTTTTTGAATAATTTAAGAACTAAATGGGATAAAAATATATTTACCATTTTAAACTTAAAATGTTAAAAGAACTATTTATGACATTTTCTCGATAAATGTACAACCTGCAAGCTACATAATCTTGTTTTTAAAATAAAAAATAAAAAATTGCAAGCGTATCAATATCCCTTGAATTTCATTTTCTTCTTCATCATCAAACCCTTCACACTCCAAAATAATAGAGTTCACAATTGTTGAATTTCATTTGTTATGGAAGATACACAACCAAATAAGCAAGACAACAACGGAGACTTATTCGATGATGCGGCGGACGAATTCCCCTTCGATGATTGCAGCGACATATTTTCCGACGCCGAAACCGGCGGATCGGAGGATGACGTAAACCTCAATCAATCCGCGGAAAATGAAAATTTCCCGTCGTCTTCTCTCCGGCACCGGCGACCTTTTTCTTTCAATGATTCTGGAAACGAGTCGACTAATTTTCGACCTTCTATAAGTTCCGAGATTTATTCGAATTCGAGAGAGCGAAAGATAAGGTTCTCAAGGAAATTGATGGCAGAAGATAAGGATAAGAATGGAAGTTTGGATAATATAGTAAGTTCGAACTCAATGCAGCTTGATTTGAGCACAAAAAGTCAAAAAGGTATAGGTGATGAACAAAATAAGGAGATTCCAACAGGTATGAATGAAAATAGTGTAATAATAGATAATTCGAATGATGCTTCTTCACTGCTGAAAGAGGATTCTGTAATTACTCATGTAAACAATGACGAAATCGATAATTCGGAGGAAGTTAATTCGCATTTGAGAGAAATTGATGATTCAAGTTCGAATATATTGTTTGATTTAGCGAATTTAGTTATAAAATCTGTTGGATTTCAAGTGAATATGTTGATAACTATTGTGAGTTTGATGATAAAGTTGTTTACATTTCCTGTATGGATAATTTATAGCTCTTATATGTTTGTGATGGATCCATTTCAAATAATGAGGCGTGTGAAACGATATGTAATACACAGGTTTATGAGGAGTTTTGGGTTTGTGTTTGAGAGTATGTTGAAATTTGTATCTGGATGGTTGAAGGAGCAGAGTTCAGTATGGAGGTTGGGGCTACAATTTGGATGGGGATGTTTGTGGTCTGTGTATGTTTGTTTTGTTTTGGTTGGATTGCTGGTATCAGCTTTTATAATGGGTGGCATCTTGATAAGAATTATGGTGGAAGAGCCAATCAGGATGAACGAGGCTTTGAATTTTGATTATACAGCAAAGAGCCCAGTTGCATATGTGCCGATAATAAGGAGTCCAGGTGTGACCTGTGGTGTAGATAGTCAAGTGGATGTTGGAATGGTTGATGGGGTGCGAGTTATCCCACCTAATCATAAGTTGCAGGTTACTGTTTCACTAATGTTGCCCGAGTCAGATTACAACAGAAATTTGGGCATTTTTCAGGTATGAGCGCAAGGACTTTTAAGTTTGATACTTGATGGATTTTTTGCTGCTAGATACAGAATAGTGGTAATTGGTAGTTCATCAACATGGGTTCATTGACCTGATGGGGAAGTAGTTTTTTTTTAAATTGTGAAGTTATTGCTTTAGTTTATGCGTACAAAGTTAGTCCCAACAGCTATGGAAGTCGCTTGACTGTGTACATGTATGCCATATTTGTTATGTTTGGTGCTTTCTGCGAGGATCGAATTCTGTTGTATATTCAGATGGTGGATATAGTCTAGACATGGTTTTCTATTGCAAAATGATTATAAACTGCTATCTTCCAGATTAGTTTAACTAACACAAATGGGAAGTTGGAGTTTGAATAAGCTTTAGACATCTGATTTTGCTGACTGCGTGCCTGGTTTGTGTATGACATGCCATAGGTTTTTAAGCTAGTGCAATTTTCAATTGATATACTTTTAAAAAAGCTGCACATAAAAAAGGAGACCCAGGGGGTGTGGGGAAGGGAGATAGTTGTAAGAATAAAATGTTTGTCTCACAGTGATTTGAGTATTTGACATTAATTTCTTTCTCCTGTCTAGTGTCTATTTACCAAGTTAACATGTATGCTCCCTCCAATTCTAGTTTGATTTTATCCGTTTCGTCTATGTATTGAAGAACTTGGCACAATTAATTTTATTGATTCACTCCTGGTAGAACTTCAAGCCTACTACCTATTTTAGGAAAGCAAAGTTGAGATTTACATTGCCGACCCAAAATAATTCTATTTTCTTGAATTGTTGGTTTGTTATGCATTTCTACATGTTCGGTCTTACCTGAATGATTTACTAATTCGTTTGTTTCTTACACCTGAAGGTGCGGGTGGATTTCCTCACTTCTAATGGTAAAGTGCTATCTAGCGCTAGGCGACCCTGTATGTTGCAATTCAAAAGCAATCCTATACGCCTTTTTTCTACTTTCCTTAAAGCTGCCCCTCTTGTCACTGGATATACATCAGAATCCCAAAAGTTAAAGGTAGACTTAAAGGGCTTCTCTGAAGGGTTCATTCCAACTGCATGCTTGAGGGTGATCATTGAGCAACGAGCTGAATTCCACCCTGGAGGTGGAGTTCCCGAAATATATGCTGCCTCTTTAACACTGGAGTCTGAACTTCCTTTTATGAAAAGAATGCTATGGTATTGGAAGACAACATTATTTGTGTGGGTTAGCATGACATTGTTTACAATGGAGTTCCTTTTCGCTCTTCTTTGCTGCAAACCTCTTATCATTCCAAGATTACGATTGAGGCATGATCCGAACAGTCGTACAGGTTCACCAAACAATGCACCTATTGGAAGGTAGTAAAAGCTTATGGTTTGATCTCTTGAATCATGCTGCCATTTCTTTTTTGTTTGTACATAACAGGTAATTGTCGGTTTATTCTTTTTCCCCAAGTGTAACTTATTTTAACATGTATGCATAGTGAATGGTTTTTATTTTTTTTCTCTGAAAATGTACACCCTCTCATGAGCTTCCAGTTTCTTTGACTAGTATAACATTGTGTCCTGAATTATACAAATGTCGGATACTTTGTGTTTCCTAAAAGTTTCCTCTGTAAAGTATCATTTAGAAATAGTGCCGATATAGTCATTTCCTATGTGGACACAGTTCTGGGAAATTTAATGTGGTTATGAGACTACTGCGTTAGTGTGCTCGTGATAGTATTTTCTTAAGGTAAAACCTCAAAATGATTAATGGTGCACCTCAATTGAAGAATATAATCTGAAGATTAGCTAAACAGTAGATATCCAAATATCTAACAATATATGGTAGCTGCCAAATGCTTCTATCAATTCTAAAGAACTGCATAGAGGACCAGAAGTGTGGGTTTTTTAATTAAGCATTTTTGGGGATAATCTTCTGCGGAAAGACTTAAACCTAGACCTGAGAAGTGGTTGATTATTTGGACGGGGACAGTAGTGTTTGTTGTTTAAACTTTGTTTTGGGTTAATCTTCTGAGAAAGTGAAGAAACTTAGTGACTTCATTATAGGGCTCTTCATGGCATTGTAAAACCAGATACCAGCTATAGCTCCTGCTGTAGGACCCAAAATGTATATCCATTGTTTCTTGTAACAATTTGATAAAATTGCTGGTCCCAAACTTCTTGCGGGATTCATTGATGCCCCTGAAATAGGCCTGTTCATCAAAATAGCCAAATGTCCCCAGTTAGGCAAATTTGTAGAACGAAGAAGAGTTAAGACTCCAAATAACACCACTAGAAACTTTTACTCCCAACTCAGTTATGAATGTTGGCCCTGTACTTGTTTTATTTGTGAAAATCATGTTATTATATAGGTTCATCCCCATGCTCCTGTTCTTGTATCTTATCACTTAGTTTTAACTTCCAATTTGCTGATGATAGTCTGAACTGTGAAGTATTCTTCCACTTTGAGATGCTCATGTTTATTTCTGAAGCTATTTTAGGAAAACACATTCTTTTTAAACGCTTCGCTTTAGAAAAATGCATTCTGAAATGGGTCCAAAGTAAGTGGGAAAACAGAAGTTATCTATTTAGCATACCCAGCAAGGATAGAGTTAATTGTGATTACAGCTCCAATAACATGTCCAGTGAGTTCTCCAACCTGCATCAGTAAACAGAGAGAAGGATAGAATAAGTCGAATTCTGTCTTAGGACCTTTACATTTAAACAGGCAGTGATCACTTACAGCTCGATTATCCATCACGGTGCCTGCAACAGCAAACATGAGGTAGAAACTAGAAAGTGATCAAGAATTCTAAACCAAGAGACTGCAAATCTGAGCCAGTTGGAATTGTTCTCAGAAACTGAAGTTGCTCTTCCTTGAACATTAATCTCACAGTGACAGTTGCTAGAGTTGCTCCCATGACTTGTGCTAATATATATGCTGGCACCTGGAAATAGAGTAGCCCAAAAAGTGAGGGGAAACATCCTTAAGTATTTTTTTTGGATGTTGTTTAGTCCTTTCTTGCTGTATTTTGGGTAACTGAGAATGGAGAAATTTACATGTCTCCATGCTATCCTCTTACATGAAGCAAAAGCAACAGTGACAGCAGGGTTAAAATGGGCACCAGAAACAGGCCCAACAGTGTAGATCATAACCATCATATCCAAACCCCACAAAACTGCTACTCCTAGAAGGCCTATGTTCTTGTTTACCACCATGGCAGCAAAACCAGCAAACATCGATAAGTAGGTGCCTAAAAGCTCTGCCACAAACTACATTGAAAACAAAAGATTATTCACCAACTGGTTCCATATCCCATGTGTTATAAATGCATGTTATGTTATATGGACATTAGTTTGCCTTGTGACTCTGTCAGTGTTACATCCGGTGTTTGTGGCGCGTGTTGCCAGTCCAAGGTATTTGCAACTTCTTGTGAAACTATCTGCTTTAAGCTAAGTGAACTTTTTCCATAATGTGAGACTTTATTCGTACACCTTAACAGTGTTACACTAAACCACTTGTTAGAAAGTGAAGGTACTTGTGTAGGGTACTTATGCCATTATCTGCAACTCATAGACAAGTTGATGTAATATAAATAATGGAAAAGGGCTAAAAATGCCCTTGGACTATTCGAAAAGGTTTAAAAATATCTCTCATCCACCTATTGGGTTAAAAATACCCTCCAGTCTATCTTTTTGGTCCACTATTACCCTTAAAACTAACATTTATTATTATTATTATTAATTATTACGTGACATCTTTTTATTGGATAAATTTAAATTTCAATCCACTAATTATTTTCTATCCACCCAACCCATATCCACATTCTTTGACCCAAACCCAATTAAAAAAATTGTCAAAAATAATAGATGAGATCATCTCTTCTCTCCCCCCTTAAACCTAGTAACCTATTTTGTGTTTTCCTCTTTTCTTATTCAACAATTTCAAGATAAAATTAATGATTGAATCAATTAGTATTTAAATTTGAAATGGACATATTGGTATTTGAATTTGGTCATATCAATTAGAACTAAAAAGCTCTTCTTGATTGTGTTTGAATTTGATCTTTCTTGTTTCTTCCTTTTGGTTCACACCCATGTGAAAAGATTCAATTTTTTAAGGGGAAGTTGCACTAGATAGCTCTTCTTAATTGTGTTTTTTATGGTGGCATTGAGGTAATCTGACTTGGGTCTTGTTTCTTTCTTCCTTTTGGTTTACACCCTTTTCAAAAGATTCAATTTTTCGTGGTGGAGTTGCACTAAAAAAAGTTGTTTTTGATTGTGTTTTCATGGTGCCATTCAGGTAACCTGAATTGGGTCTTCTTATTTCTTCCTTTTGGTTCACACCCTTTTCAAACGATTCAATTTTTCATAGTGGAGTTACACTAAAAAGCTCTATTTGACTGTATTTTAATGGTGCCATTGACCAAATTCAAACACAATCAAGAAGAGCTTTTTAGTTTTAATTGGTATTAAATTCGCTAGTTCTTGGTTGACCACTGATATGAACATATGCATTATTTTAATTACCATTGATTGAGGTTGTATATAGTGATGAGAAAGAAAATAGGTTATTAGGTTTGAAGGGGAGAGAAGAGATGATTAGGTCTTTTAATTTTGATGAATTTTTTAATTTTGTTTGGGTCAAAAAATGTGGATATGGGTCAAAGGATAAAAAAAAATTGGTGAGTTTGGAATTCAAATTTATCCAATAGAAAGATGCAAAGTAATAATTAATAATAATAAAAAATAAAAAAAATAAAAGGTTGTTTGTTTTAAGGGTAATAGTGGACCAAAAAGGTGGACTGAGGGGTATTTTTAACCCAATAGATGGATGAGGGGTATTTTTAAACCTTTTCGAATAGTCCAAAGATATTTTTGGCCCTTTTCCGTATAAATAAAGAAATCTTCTATTTTCAAGATGTAAAATCCTTTAGTAGAATGAGAACTAGTTATATGAAGCATCAAAGAATTGGAAGTGTGAGTTTACCTTTTGAGTTTTGAGTGAAGCTTATAGTTTCATCACCAAGTTTCTTGGATGCCAAACATGGACAAGAAAGACTATGATGCTCATTATCATCTTTGATATCTAAATTAAGCTGTTGCATGACTGATATCTGATATCTCAGCCATTCTTGAACTCTCTCTCAAGTATTAGAAAACTATGATTTCACTTAATTCCCCTTTGAATGTGGAGATATATAGGAGGCATTTATTTTTGTTTCTTTAAGGTGGGGTGGGGTGGGTGGCAGTTCATTAGATGGTAGAAATTTGAAAACATGCAAGAATTGACTACAAAGTTTTTTAGTGCCCTTTTGGAAACACAATCCTTCTACCCCTGCTAATGTAAGTATTATACAAGAACTGTACGTTAGTTTGTGAATGGAAAATAACCAATATGTTTCAGTTCTCTGTAATAAACAAAAATTAGAAAAAGCCAAAGGGTTTATGGAAAATATTGCAAAAGTCCAAATGCTCAAACACAAAATCCAATGCTTTGTTCTCTTAATGTCAATAATTCTGTTGTTTGGGTTAATTCTTATGGTAAAGTGACTTGTGCCACTAAAGTTTAACTAAATTCCTTATATATTATTTTCTAGGAAAACATTTTCCTTCATACCAAAACACAACCTGAATTCTAATTAGACGCTATCTTTTTTATTTATTTAACATACATCATGTATTTGATTAGGTTGAAATAAGAACTATATATTTAGGTACGTGCTATTATCTACAGATTTTAATGTATAATTACTAACTAGAATGGTAACATAATCAAAGTAGAGTTTAAGTTCAACCAAAAAAATATAACAATGAAATCGACTTGTTGCCTAAAACATTCAAATACACAAATCAGCAGTCAAAGAGCAAATTAAAGATGGTCAATCCATTCTTACCACAAAAGTATTTCTCCCAGATATTCCAAAAGAAGTGTAAGGAAATTGGAAAACAATTGTAGGTGGAAACTTGCTAATGTTAATAAACGAGACAAAAAGTAATCTCCAAATTTTAAATCAAATAATAGTGCATGCATTACAACAAAAGTAATGGGAAAGGTGAAAACACAACTGAATAATATGCGGTGGGATGAATAAGATCTCTTCATCTTTAATTAGATGTCTCGAGTCGAGTCTAGGACTGATCATGAAAAAATCCTGATAAAGAGTGTTTTCCCCTTTAATGAGTTTAATACGATGCAAATTCAAATTAAGGCGTATAACAGACACCTTACTATTATTGTGTGCCATAATTATACATTATAACAAAATGAAAGAAATACTTAAACAATACACTGTCGACATAATTAAAATTTCATTAGATTATTTTACTTCTTTTATCGTGTACAAAAGTTAAACAAGACTAATTTGCAACATATTTTTCTTTCTTTTTATATCTATTTCTCAAAATAAAATAAATTAAAAAAAGGTTCTAATTGGAGGGGTTACGTAGTAGGCTTTTGGATTTGAGAAAAGATCCACTTTTGGTAATTTCACGTAATGGCTTATCAGTAAATCTGATGATGTTGTAGACCCAAGCACCTGCTATGGCACCAGCTATTGGGCCTAACATGTAAACCCATAGACCTTTGTAATGACTTGAAACTATTGCTGGGCCCAAACTCCTTGCTGGGTTCATTGATGCCCCTGATATTGGCCTGTAAAAAAGAACAATAACATGACAATTGACTGGTAAGTTCTTTTATGGAGAGGTTGTTTGGTACGGGGATGTGATAGACAAAGTTTTCACATGGATGTTATTCTGTCATGTATATGAGATAACATATTTCATCATTTTAGTATAAATAGTGGGATATATGATCTCGGAACTAACACACACCCCTCACAAAATGCAAGATAGTCCTGAATTTTGTTCTGGGGTTTATTACTTCCTCTGTCCATCTTTACTTATCCACTATATTATTTTGGAATGTTCAGTAATACTTATCCACTATATTTCATCATTAGAATGATTTTTTTCCCAAAGAACTTGATCGAACATGCTATAAGTGAAATTCTTAGAAACCAAAAAAAAATAGTTGATGTATTAAGTTAATAATATAGAAAAAAAGAAAAAAGGAAATCGTTTTTTTCTAATTAAAATAAAAGCCGTGTATATTTTGTGCACGAGGATGTACGTTAGCCTAATAAGGCAAATGGTCAAAAGATTTGAACACCCTTTATCCAAATATTTTTGGGTCTTGTTCACACTATATAATAAGATATTTTTATTATATAGTTTTAATTTAAAAATAATGAAAGAGTAATAAAGAAATCACTTAATTACCCGGCAAACATCACATTAAGCAACACGGTTGCTCCCACAGCAAGACCAGCAAGTTCTCCAATCTGCAAATAATTAATAATTATTAACCACCACAATTCACAATTCACAAACAAAACAAAAAATAAATCAAATCAATCATGATTTAATAATGATTCAGTAGAGTCCACGTAAAATTAAATAATTAAGATTATTAAACAAAGTCACAATCTTCTTACTAATTTAATCATGATTATTGACTACCTTAGCGTACGATATATACTAAAGATCTTGTTCTTAACTGTTTTTAATTAATTAAGTTTAAATAATATACTAATTAAAAAAAAAAAAAAAAAGAGATTAAGAAATATAATACTTACAGCTCTATTATCAGTTGCGACACCAGAAATGACAAACATAAGATAAAATGTGATTATAAATTCGAGAACAAGAGATTGAATATCTGATCCTGTAGGTGAGGTTCCAACAAAGTGATCATGTTTCCCATTAAATATTAATCGTAGGGTCCCACTTGCTAATGTTGATCCAATCACTTGAGCTGCCACGTAGGCAGGTACCTATGATTATGAACAAGAAAAAAAGCTCATTAATAAAGTATTTATTTTTCTAAAACTTCGTGCCAACGAATAAATTCTTATGATAAAGTGAGAGTTCAAATAAAGCTTGCTAAGATTTTCTAATGGTCATTAATATAGGTTAGGAAAAAACTGTGAAGTATCTTTAATGTTCTCAACTAATCAAAACTAACAGGATTATTTTTGAAGGATAATAAAAGTTGGAAAGTTTTACAGGAAAAAGACTTGGGAAAAAGTCATACGGATCATTATTACAAATTAGTAGAGTCAATGTGTAGCTATTATAATAAATGAGAAAAAATAAATTCGCAATCCATACAAACCTACATTATCTCATTTGAAAAATAATAAAAACAGGATTAAAACCAAAGGGTATAAATAAAAATAATTAATTTTACAAACTAGTAATTTTTCGTACCGACGAACCCCTTCTGCGTGCCCCTCTTAACTCCATCCTCGATTGTGACGAATCATTTAGATATTTGTACTTTATGATGTAGATACAAACATGGTGTATTGACATCATCTCCCATATAATTTGAGAAATATTCATTACCTTAAAACTAACTAAATAATTACCATCTATATTTCTCAAAATGTAAAAACCAATGAACTTGTTAAAATGAGTTAAGAGTCCCATATTAGTTGAAGAATGGAAAGACAACTTATTTAAACGAACTTAGACAATCCTTTATTTCTGAACTTAAGTTAGATTTAAATGTCGTACTTAAACAGAAGTTGAAGATTGATCAATTAATAGGAAAATTATGAGAATTGAAGAGAGTTGTATGTATGTATGTACCTGTTTCCAAGGGAACCTTTTGTTAGAGGCAAAAGCAATAGTAACAGCAGGGTTAAAATGAGCACCAGAAATGTGTCCAACAGAGTAAACCATGACCATCACCACCAACCCCCACACTATTGATATCCCTGGAAAAGTCACCATTCCTTTGTCTGCATTCACCGCCACTGATCCACATCCCGCAAATATCAAGAAATACGTCCCTAATGTCTCCGCTATTATCTGCACATAGGGGCGAAGTTAGAGTATCAGCTACGAGTTCCACCGATTGATTAAAAAAAAAATCATTCGAACTCTGTATTTGTCTTAAAAATTCATCAAATGTGTACAACTCACCTTTTGAATGAAGGGAACAGTGACAAAACTGCAAGTTGAGGTTGAGGAAGAATCTTGATGTGATGCTGAATTAGCACAATTTTTATTGTTCAAATCAGCATCATCTCTAATGTTCAAACTCACTGATCCATTAGCCCCTCCTCCTATTTGCTGATCACCCATAATTCAAGAAAAAAAAAACAGGGGTGATGAACTAATTGATATAGGAAGAAGTGAGCAAACAGAAATTCAACAATTTATAACAAATTACAGAGATGAGCACAAAAGGATGTATAAATGGGAAACAGAGAGAGAGAGAGAGAGGGGGTAATTGGGCCTTTTTATTTATTTTATTTTCGGAGTGATCAATGAGGGGTCATGTTTTTACTTCCCCGTTTTAATTTGATTGTCCAATTTTAAAATCTTATTGCCTCAAATTAAAGATAGATCGAATGTACCAAAATATCTTTAAATCCAATTGTGTTACAGATGTCATGTAAAAAGTAGAATTAAAATTTTCATTTAAACGGACTAAAAAAAAAGTAGGACAAAAAAAAATTAAAACAAAGATATATTATCTCGGTACAATTTTTTAAATCTATTTCAAAATGAATAATTATACTTATACTTATATAATTATAGTTACATAAATATTGTAATATATTTTAAATATTGTATATTGAAATGCACACATAAATTAAAATTGGAAGTGAATATGGAATGGTAACCTGAAAAATATGGAAAGAGACTTGTGACAACAAATTAAAGTGCTGTTATGATATTAGTGGATATAATTTGATTTTGTAATAATTTTAACAAGAGGCATAAACATTTTTTATTATTATTAGGAATAGGAAATTGGGCTGATACAATTGGAAGTGTGACGTACATTTATTAAAAAAATTAAATGTGAGACATTGAAGGCTGATCCAACAACCCACCGGTAATACAGAAAAGTTATGAATGCAAAAGACGATAGAGTAACCATTAATTTTCACAACTATTAACTAACTTTCCTATTATCCATATAGAGTACAAATGTTAACTTATTTCTCTTTCTTTTTCCATAATTATGAAAATCACTACAAACAAAATAAGTTATAACGATAATCAATTCTTATAAATCCGGCATTTTTCACTTTTGGTAGTTTTACTTGGAACATTTTTCATGAAATTAAGGGCAAAAAGTTCAAAACTAGCTAGCCTTGAAATATCCTATTTGTCTTAACGTATCTCCCGTTTAGATATGCGATATGAAATTATGATTTCAAACAAAATTACAAGTTCTAGAAACTATCAAAATATTCTCAATTCTAATTTACCAAATGAGCAAATCATAATTTATAAATAAAAAATCTGAACATTTTACGACGTCCCATCGATAAATCATATATCTTCAATTAACTCGACATTTGCCACGATGAAGGCAGTCAGGCACGTATGTACACAAACAAAAGGTCCATATTTTAAAAAAAAAAAATACTGCAATTAAAACCATGTCATATAGTAATAGTATATTCCAAGATCACTTGGTATTCTATGAATAACACAAAAGAGAGGTATATTCACCAAATGGTGAATGTTCTTAAATTAACTGGAGATATTTTGCTGAATATATATACTACTCTTTCTTTGGTATAAATTTCAGTTTTGCCAAAATATCTAACTAATAACAAAATATCTTCCTATCTTATTCTGTAACAGCTAACCCCTATTACCTAACTATAGATAGTCATATCCATATTAGATATAGATTACTCAAATATTATACATCTGATAATATTGCTATCTTTAGTTTAAGCGCATGAGTGAACTACTATTTATCTTAATTCTTATTTTATAATTTTACTCTCAACACCTTTTCTCATTTTTCCTTTTCTTATTTTATACCATATTACTTACTCGTTTCAACTTGTTTGTGTTTTACTTTTACTTTTTAGTATGTTTCAAAAAAAATAATGTCATTTTTTGATGATTTTTTAATTATAACATTTCACATGACATGTTTAATTTTAAAATACTAAAATTTTAAATTTATAAGCTTCAAATCATGTCGAAAAAGATGGAGGGAATTATTTAAATTAGAACTCACTACTTTTAAAACACCCCTTTATATTATAGTCAACGTCCAATCATGCATGGATCAGTAGATACGTTATTTAAAATTTTGAAATAAATGAAGTTTTTAATTAGATAATTTCATGGTGGAAGATAGCTGATCAACTGCTTATTCAGTTACTTTAAAATCAAGTTAACGAACTTGATACCTTCCTTGCTAATTGTGACCTTTCATGTATTTTCATTAGTTGGCTATATTTGAAGTTTTCTTATCCAATCATACAATTTTATATTCAGTCTTTGCCATGAATTGTGACCTACTACTCAAACATAACTTTCCTCGTCTAGACACAGATTTGAATCATTGAAAGAGAGACCATTGAATTAGAAAAGAATGGACAAAATTATTTTATTAGTGGTGTACGCAAAATTTTATGCTTGTAGATCGATGTTTTTAAGTATTATTTCATATGCCAAATTGATATTTACCTATTATAACTATGTTTATTTTTAAAAAATATTATTTTTATATATATTCTTGTGAAGAGATATCGGATAACAATATCCATACTAAATGATATATCTGCATGCCAAAGTTATCAATTATCATGTCATCCATAATTAGTCGACATAAAATTAATTTCTCTAGAAAAAGAAAGATTCAAAGTTTTAGTGCCGAGTACTAATAAGTCCCAATATAATGGCTATATATATGTAACTGCTAAAGTCTACCATGTTACATCTTTGCTAAAGTGAACCATAAATTTTTATTTTTACCCGTTAAACATATCAGAAGAAAGACAATTTCTTTCTTATTTAATCTTTAGCATTAATTAATTAGTCATTCCAAATCATTTTTAAAGTTCAATAGAAATTATACACCAATGATATGATATTATAATAAAATATGTTTATTTTTATTAAAAGGAGATATGAGAATTAAGTTCATATTGTTCAAACCGCATTTAGAGGTCAACTTTGATGTTCTATCAATATGAAACATATAAGTTGAAGACATTAAAAAGACAAGCTAAGTAGGGGTGGACTAGCAGGTAGCAACCCATGTGTCGTACGTGTTATGATCCTAATTATTTTGTGGAATTAGTCTTCATCTAGTAAAGTCATGTACTCACAATCTTGGAAAATTTTG
Organism: Solanum stenotomum; assembly: GCF_019186545.1. NCBI lineage: Eukaryota > Viridiplantae > Streptophyta > Magnoliopsida > Solanales > Solanaceae > Solanum > Solanum stenotomum. The sequence goes on from NC_064293.1 coordinate 34,020,647, forward strand.
GTGTGAAACTAAAACATTTCACACCCTTAATTTGTAGTACAATATTAATTCCTCGATCTCATAATTTAATTTGTCATTGATTATACATGATCATAATTCCATGCATGCACTTTTGGTATAACATTCATGATAAAAGTTAACAATATCTGATACGATCGAAAGGATTGATTACATGCATGATATCATTGTTTTAGGAGACAGATCTAGGAGATATATAGATGTTGGAATTTTGTGAGTAAAGTGGAGCTAATTAAGAAAGTAAAAAAGAAACAAAAATGGTATATTATATCATACAACATTTCGATATTTTGATTTGATAATCATAGTTCATAAATTATCGCAAGTTTATCTCAACGCCCTCGACATTAATGCCATGTATACTTAAATCGTGATTCTAATTTCGTGTTATCATAAGTCCATTTTCAATTATTAAGATACCGAATGAAAAACACACATCCCACGATTTTGAAAAATATGAATCGATAGGAAGTATCATTAGTTCTGACATAATATATATAGCGAGGGAGAGGGGATTGGAGTCGGACGAAAAATGCCCTACTTTTTCATACAATCATTATAAATTCACGAATTAGAAATTTTGTACAATATCTTTTGAAATACCTAAAATTACTTTCATTCCACAAATTAATATTACTCCAACTAGAATGAGTAGCAAAGTTAGGACAAGTTTTCCAAAGTACAAGATTAAACAAATTTAGAAAAACATTTGTTCCTTGAATAAATGGAGGATTACTATTGGACAAATTAAAGCTAATTAAATGATGATATAAAAATTTCAAAGCAACCCATAAAACTTGGCAGGATTAGTGCGCTCATGCAAGAAATAAATAAATAAATGTCAAGGCCCATGCATACATAATTAATCTCACTTCCCATGCATTATTCACCTCCTTAATATAGTCTACAACTAACCGCTCTTTACGACTTGTGAGTCAAAAGATTAATAACAAGATTATTTATCTTAACTACCACATGCATGTACACTTATTATTTCAACTTTCTCTTTCCAATGCCGTTAGTTGAAGATAATTTGGTAGGATCTATAAGTCAAAATTAAGAAATCTATATACACCATTAGCACAAAGAGACAAACATGTACTATATATGGTATTCCACAGTGCTAAGTCATGTAGACGTGAGATTTTTTTGAGAGCATTGACAAAAAAATAAAACTTGAAGTCCACAAAAACAAAACTTTTCGAGAGGCGTAGTAGTATATGTTTTACTTCATTTGCCTCAATTTATGTGATGCACTTTATTAAAATCTAAACAGATAACATGATAGTTATTAAAGTTATTCTTTTCTTAATTTTAAAAGAGAAGTGTTAAAAAGACCCTTAAACTCAACGTCAATTATTAGTTTCATTCATGAACTATTGACACCCTTTAAAACAACTCTTTACTTGACTAACTGAACTTAAATAGCCCCAGTCTTGCAACATGAGTGAAAAACACCCCCTAGCTAATTTCTCGCCAAGTTTAGAAGTATTTTCAACATTTCTCTCGGTATTTTATTAAAAGTCTTTGCTCCTTTAAGAGTTTGAGGTCACTTGCAGATCGAGTCGGAGTGTATCTAAGTTTAGTTAGTTAATTAAAATGGTATTTTTAAAGCTGTCAATAATTCAAAGACGAAACTAATAATTTTACGTCAAGTTCAAAGGTATTTTCAATACTTACTTTCTTTCTGATTTTCATATGACATGGACATCATTAATCTTTGGGATCTCCATATGTATGACCCCAATACCCTATCCTGCATGTGAATGGATTAGGACAAGTAGTTACATGTTGGGGTAAAATAACCCCAAAAAGCAAAAGAAATAAAAGGATAAGGTATTGCGGTCATAATAATGCCATGATTCATGGAGTTATTGTGGATGATTTTATCTTTTATTAGGCAACAAGTAATGACTTTCGTGACCACCCCTTCCACTTTTTTCTAACTTCACATCACAAGCAAATTAATGCGTCCTTTCTAGTTGAATATTTAGTGTAATCCTTGCTAGCTAGCTACTTGTATATATCTTCCTCTTCTTTTTTCCCCCTCTAGAATTGGACCAAGTAAAAGGTTAGTAACTACAATAGATGCTCCACCCTCTAATTAATGAGAAGACATGAACGACAATGTATAACGAGATTAATACATAAATAACAGCCAAATATATAATGGAAACAGCGGATAAGAGGTATAGGAAATAAATGATCTTATTTGATGGAGCTAAGTTCCGTTTAAATATTCATGTGCTAATTTATAATGAGAAGAAAAAACAATTAAAAAGAGCCCTGATTTATTTTTTATTCTACTTATGGGTGTGATTTTTTAAAAGCGAGAATACATCAGTAGAGGGCTATATTTTACCTTTATCATTTCTTATAAGATATTAAACGCATACTAATTAACAAACATGTAAAAAAATAAGAACTAGACTCGTGAATTCAGTTTTTTTAGTTCAAATTTCAGGGACACATTGTGTGCAATTTTACCATCACGTTCTTGTCATAGTTGACGTAGTTAATTTCGTTACGAGTTGGTGACTAAAATAAATACATCTGTTACGACTTACGTTCATGACATTGTGTTCTTAAGTTTGAACTATTAGACATTGTTCAAACTTCAATTAGTATTTGTGTAAGAATGAAATTCCCCGCTAACATGTGTTTAACTATGTAATTACAATCTATCCCTATTTAATTTGTAATTACATTAATCCCTGATAAAGTAAAACAAATCGGATACGTAATATGTAGCTCGGATACATTAAAAACTAGCTCGGATACATTATAAAATAAACCGGATACATAATATATAGCTCGGATACATTAAAAACTAGCTCGGATACACTATAAAATAATTTAGATATAGGAGAGAAATAAGGGACTTTAGAGGTTTTTAGAAATAGAAGGGAATATTAGAAATAAGGAAAACATAAGATGTGTATTTTAGTAATTTTTCTATGATCGGGGTTTGGGCTAGGAGACCGACCCGAGCCCAATGTACAGAGCCCAAGTTGATTGCTAAATGGATAGTCCTCCAAGCATTGGCCCAGTGTATCAAACATACAAGCTTGGTAAGCATATTTTGCTGATTTCTTGGCATTTGTTTCAAAAATATGTGCTTGCAAAAGTAATATTATAGGCAACAAAAGGATTGTTCGGGACCGGATATACGATATGAAATTATGATTTAAAATTAGATTGATTTGCAGTTGAAGTTCTGTTTGGATATATAATTTGAATTTTTTAAGTTGTAATTTTTTTTTATTAACATAAAAATTCACAAGTTGTGAAAACATCAAAACAATTCTTATACAATCTTACTAAATGAGCAAATACTACTTTATAAACAAGCTATCAGAATATCTTAAGGCATCACATATTACTGTCTTTTTTTTTTTTTTTTTTATAAACAAATGTTTGTGATTACAAACTTCCATCACCAAATATGTTTTTAAAGATGCTCTAATCAATAATAGTAGTACCTAGTTTTTCTTTAATTTAATCATTACACGCAGTATGAATAATCTCTTTATACCAAACATGAGTTTTTTTTTTTTTTTTTTGTAAATTTTAAAACGATGGGTCTTTTTATTATTTACAAAATATAATCGTATTGATCAAGTTTCACACTCAAATAAATTTGAAATTATGATTCGAAATTTCAAATCATATTTTTTCTTTGAAATATTTGAAATTTGATATCATAATTTCAATTTATGATCCCAAATCATATGTTCAAAAATATTGATTTAAAATCATAACTTTATATCGTAGATCCAAAAACATAAGCTAAGAGATCTGCTAATAAATTTAACAATTTAAATTTTCAAAAATCCTAAGATATGAATCAAAATTGTTAGGAGTGGGACAAGTCCCGCTATAAATTTTTGAAACAAAAGAATAATACTGCCAGCTGTCTAGTCTAGTCCTTAAATATTTTGCCAACGTTCACTTTCCAAATAAAATCCCATTAGCTTCGTTCCGAGCCAAACAAAAATTCGACCGTTGCTTCCAATCCTAATTTCAAATCTCATCACCTCCTACAAGTTGACAGAATTCAAGAAAACCACCACCTTAACACAGCCCTAATTATCTTTCTTGTTCCTTATTTCTCCTAAGAAGAAGGAAAATGGTGTCTAAAATCATCAAGAGAACTCCAACAAAGTCAATTAAGAACCGGAGAAATCTCCCTGGCCATCTCCGTCGTAGCAGGAAGAAATCCCCTGCTAAAAATCCAGCTTCTGTAGTTGTTGCTTCCATTAATAAATCCTTGTACACTTGTCACCGCCGTCTAATTAAACTTTTTACGAAATTCACCCGCGTTGCTACTCCGAAGAAAACCCCAAGAAAACAGGGATATCAGCTTCTTGGAAAAGTTTTTGATGAGCCTGCAAATGGGAACAATTTGAGGAGATCGCTTTTTGATGACGGAAATGTCCTTCCTCCACTGGTGTCACCTGAGAAAAAGACAATCTTTCTTGACTTGGATGAGACTTTAGTGCATTCTAATCCAAACCCACCTCCAGAAAAGTACGATTTCATTGTTAGCCCGGTGATTGATGGACACAGAGTAGAGTTTTATGTGGTGAAGAGACCATTTATGGATGAATTCTTGGAATTTTTGAGTGAGAAGTTTGAGGTTGTTGTGTTCACTGCTGGGCTTAAGGAGTATGCGTCGCTTGTTCTTGATAGAATAGACAGAAAAGGTTTGATTTCGCATAGATTGTATCGGGATTCTTGCAAGGAAGTTGATGGGATGTTTGTGAAGGACTTGTCTGACAAGGGGAGAGATATGAAGAAGGTGGTGATAGTTGATGATAACCCGAATTCTTACCTTTTTCAGCCGGAAAATGCTATTCCGATTAGGCCATTTACCAATGATCTTGCTGATGGGGAGCTCAAGAAGCTCATTGAGTTCCTTGGTGGGTGTAATGAAGTTGAAGATATGAGAGATGCTGTGAAGGTTTATCTTGCTGAAGAAGAAGAATACACATCAGTGGAAATTTAGTTTTTTTTCTCTATTTATGCTTAGTTTATTTATGCATTTGCTTGGTTGCTTTTCTGGAGGTTTAATTTAATAGGTATGAATACTTTTTGTGTTCAGTTGGAAATGAGATATGAAACTTGTATACAATTCTGAAAATTTTAGTGCAAAGACTGTCCCCGTTTGTTCGTTTGGGGTTCTTGAATAGTAAGGTTGAAGTGAAGTTATTGTTCTCCCAATTGAGATGAATGAATCACTTGATGCTGAATTCAAAAGCTGCCATAGTAATTTAGGCTTTTCTAGCAGTCTATTCAATAGTTCAAAGTTTAATACATTTCCACTCAGTTGGTGGAACCTCTCTGTTTACACATCATTATTCAGTTTACTATGTACATTCTATTAGGAATTCAGAAAAGATCAAAACTGTTATAAGTAGTGTAACAATCATCTCCCACAATTGAGCTGCTCTCAAGTTCAACTTCTTCCTGTAACTTGGTCTTTAAGCTGCTTTTAACTTGCCAACTGGTTTTCAGCAGCACCATAGTTTTGCAACTGCAGTTGTTCTTCAGGCTAACAGCCAGTGTAGATGGATCAAAAAGTTGCTCTCAAGTTCAACTTCTTCCTGTAATTTGGTCTTTAAGCTGCTTATTAACTTGCCAATTGGTTTTCAGTAGCACCATAGTTTTGCAACTGCAGTTGTTCTTCAGGCTTAACAGCCAGTGTAGATGGATCAAAAAGTTGAAACAGTTTCATCTAAAACCTTCCCAAAAGAAGGATAAGATTATCATCAAGATTTATGTGTTATAAGCGTGAGCTAGTGTCACTTAATACTCGATTCAACCATGGTCTCATTAACACTAATACACAGCTCTAGCTTGAATCAACTTCTGCTTTTACCCTTTTCAATGCAACAATTGCTAATCTTAAGAAGTCGGTGTATGTTTTCAGTTTTCCCATATAGTTTGAATAACAAGTGAATCCAATTTCTTAGAGGAAGATTTCAGAAATCAAAAGAGCTGCTGCATACACCAGAAATACAACTTCTACAACCTTCAGATTAAGCTCTCTCTCAGTTTTAAAATGTGAATTACAGAAAGAAAAAATCAGTGTTTTTTTTAACAAGAGAAGGCCTGAACTTTATCCTGTTAGCTTCTTCATTAGGTGATCCATAATATGGGTTAAATATATCAGGTCTCTCTAACACCACTTCTTTAAGTTGCTAAATCCTGCATATCAGCAATATACACAAGCTTGGAATGGGAAACACACAGCAGATTTGGCTGTACGAAAATCCATTTTCCCTCACTGATGATTGACCATCATCACATGATATCACCAAAATATCTGGTGAAACCTTAGGAGACACAAAAACAGCGAAAAAAAGCTTACGGATAAATATAAGGGAACCCCTCTCTATCAGGAATGATGATCTAACGTTATAAATAGAAGCTGATGGGTTGGTACTAGGGATTTGCAACTTGCAAGGAAAACCTTTGAAGAACAAACATGGAGCAGATGACACAGAGCTTCAGGATGAATTATTACTAGCTGCAAAGAGCATCTCCAAGCTCTTGAAACAAATTTTACCTACCTAATAATTATCTATCTCCTTAAAAACCTAAGTTTAGAGATCATACACAGCTCAATGTGGCATGTTTTCTGAGAGAAACACAAGATAAAATGTACTCCACCCCAGCAGCATTGCCTCCTATTCTCTTAGTCCCTTTCCAATACTATGACAATCATGTAATAACCATCTTGTTGATCTACTAATTTTCACCGATTCAATACATCTGTTCCACTAGAAAATAAGTCAATTATGTCCCATCTTATAACTCAAGGTTAAGGGATTCTTAAGATAGTTTAAGTGGGACGACAATGGAGTTCCAAAGTATTCAGATCGTACATGATCGCCCTAGCTCCATTCCACCTACAAAGAAAAGCTCATTTTTGCCCATAAAACTTACAGTCCGCCTTTCCTTCCATACGTATTTCTCTCCACCATCACCCCAAATGCAAAATCCTTTGCTTCACCACAGCCAAATAGCTAAACTTTAAATCATGTAGAGAAGCTCTGGCTCTAATAAATTTCGTTGACAGCAACAACTACTCATGGACAGAACAGTAAACCAGTGAATCATTTTTTCGCCCAAGCAGAACACTGAACTGTCAATGTTACTATGAGAAATTAATAGCAGAAATTAAATAGCTCATCCAAAATTAACAAGCACATTACTGCAAATCAACTGGTCTCTCTAGCATATCAAAAAGCATCACTCAATTCCTTCATTTTTCAAACACAATATCTACAAAAGCATATATTTTTACTTCTTCAAAGCAAAATGGTAGGCCTAAATGTCACTAACATCACAGAAAACATACTCACAGCTCAAATGAACTTCACCCAAAAACTCAAAATTCAACGGACAAAAAGAACATAATTGGAAAAAGTAAAAGTAACAAAAAAGGGTACTTTTATCTCAATCTAAGAAGATGACAAGTAAAGATCTGAGAGGGTAATCTAGCAGCTTCAGATTTGAAGAAACAAGCGTCATCAAGAACATCACTTCTGCACCATCGACAATTTTGCTTCTGCGAGCAATCAGATTTTGACCCGAAATTGCCACATTCGGGTACCCGATTTGAGTTTCTCCTACTGCTACTACCCAATGGCTTTCGAACTAGATCTCCCACAACAAACCCTTTTGATGAAACAAGTAGAAGAAACAGTACAACTGAGAAGTGGGTACTAAGCGTTCTAATGTGCATTTTCATCGGTAAAAGAAGAACAAAAAAGGTTGATTCTGCAGAATTTCTCCGGAATATTAGCCATGGATTCCTCCCGCAAGGGTTAAAATAGCTGCTATGAAAACTTTAAAAAATATATTAAAAAATCCAAAAAGTTTGGCCCATGCAGGTCTCGAACCTGCGACCTTCGCGTTATTAGCACGACGCTCTAACCAACTGAGCTAATGGGCCATGTTGTCTTACTTCGGTATTTTTACAAATTATACGTCATCCTTTTGAAATGTTTATTGTGAGATCTGATTATGAAAGAGAGAATAAGATTGTAATATTTGAATTGTACAACTCTAATCCCATCTTTTAGTTTTTAAAAAAAGAGTGATTAAACTTATAATTGTACCAATGAATAAATTTATACATGTTTATTTTTTTATCACTTACTATTAACGTTAAATTGCGTAGCTTGACACAAATAATAGTGCAGATAAATATTTTTTATAAATAAATGACACTGATTAGTCCGCATTGTGAGGCTATGGGCCAAAACCAAATTAAATGATATTGATCTACATGCCTGTAATCCCATTTGTTCTCAAGTCAAAATTATATAAGTCATGCCTAGCTTAATCAAATTGTTTTTAGTTTGTATAGTGTTTTCTTGGTCTATACGCAAATGAGATGTGGAAGATTCAGTATATATAGCCTAAGAGAAAGAGAATATAAATGTAGCGTAAGAAGATGAACAAATGCACGACATGATGATGATACAACACAAACAATCAAAGTAAAGACTCTGTCTACCTCATTTTTAATTTGTATGTTTGATTTTGACTTGATATAAAATTTTAAAATATATAAAACGTACTAAAATGTTATTTAATTTTGTTATCTTAAATATGTCATGTTGAAAGTTAGGATTAAAGAGTTGTCAAAAAAAAAATACATTAAAAAAAAGCAGACTTAAAAGAAAAGTAAGATAAATAAATTGAAACGAAGAGACAACGCCACCTTGCCCTTTCATTCATGTTGAACTATAACTTTGAAATTCTCAAAAGTTTTAGAGAAATCTGTAACTTAATTGTGTCATCGAAAAGGACATTAATCATTAAAAAACAAAGAAGTATACACATGACATATGATCTCAGGCTTACAGCAAATACTTGAATTAATTATCATTCTAGCTAAAACATCTATATAAACTATAGGTTAAGAATTTGATTTTCCATATTTACACTAGGCTATTAGATTTTTCATATAGCCTAGCTTCTCTAATCAATAAATAAATAAATAAATGAATTAAACGATGCTTCAAGGTTCAGGGGCATCGTTCATGTTTGGCTTGGCAGTTGGGTCGATCCCAATGATGTCAATGGCCGTGTTTGGTTCTGCTAATAATTGCTTCGAAAAGCCGAGGCCGTCGCCAACGGGTGGTGTTGTTGCTGGTGGAGGAGAAATTGCTTGTAGCAGTACTAGTACTAGTACAAGTACTGCTACTTCAAGATCAATTGGTAGTAGAAGAAGAATGGGTACTAATAATGTTGATGGTGGCAGGGGAAAAACTTGCCCTAGTGTTATGCTTGTTAAGGAAATACTTCCATCACTTATTCTACGCTAGTTGAGGTGCGTACAAGCTGGCCTGGACACCACGAAAAAGAAAAAAAAAACACATGTGCTTAATTTGTGTGAATTTCAATATGGTAATTGTGTGTAATTCGTATAGGCCTATGCATATGTTTGTTCTTGTGTGTTAGGTACTCTAGTAGTACTTGTGATCTAGCTTAGCACATGTAACTTATTTTTAATATCGTTGTATATATATATATATATCTACTTAATATTTTTATCAAACAAGATTTTTTATGTACATAATATAAGAGGTTCAAATATAGGGAGCCAAGTCTTCTAATCTCATCGGTATAGACAGTGGCGTAGCCAGAAATTTCATGAAGGATTTGATCTTGCATGCCCGGCATACTTCTGCATTGGGCACCATGTAAGTTTCGTGCATACCCTTGTCATTGCGCTACAAGTCTTCATTGATTTTGAGGGTGTTCAAAATAATATAAAGTAAAAATTAACTTATATTTAGTGTAATTTTTCCACGAAGGGTGTCCAATTGAACCCCTGAACACCACCGTAGCTCTGCCCTTGGGTATAGATAAGTAGAAGCATTCAAAAGGTATACATACACAACACTATTGGCACTATTTGTTGTGATAAATTTTTTATCCTAGTTATGGCTCATGTTTATCCTACGCTAGTTTGGGCGTCAATTTGGACTAACCACAAGGAAATTTGACAAAATAAAGATAGAAAATAGTAGGGGAAAATAACATAACTCATAAATGAATTTTTCAAGGATACAATTCTTTCGGTCAATATAGCTTATTTTGGAATAAGTATTTTTATTTGAACAATAAGTAAATTTGTCAATACATGCATTTGAAATATACCTCTTTAATTTGAGCATTAGTTCATCAAATTTTAAGCATTACCCTATGATCTATATATTGCAATGTTCCCTTTTGAGTAAGATGATCTATTCATGATAATTAATCTCATGATTTATTTTTGGTAAAGTAAATTTACGTGTTAATTAGCTTGGTCAATTATGTTTAATCAAATATATATGGCCCATATATAGATACAAAAATCAATGAGTAGATCGAACAAGACGACCCTATGACTTCATGATCATCCACAAAACTTAATTTTAAAATTATAATAGAATTGCATTTTACTTTTCTCATTAGCTTGTTCTAATTTCCCCGCGTCAAGATTTAGTAGTAATTAATCAATCAGGTGAGGTCCTTGGTAATCTAATTATTACTAAGTCAAGAATAATCGGGGTCAAAATAAACTAATCAACCATACAATGACTTGGACAAAGGACAAGAATAATTCGTTCATTCAATATTCCACACCAACAACCAAAACTAAACATGAAAATTGAAATTCCCCCACCATTTTAATACTACAATTTTGGTGGCCCGGGAATTAAGACCTACTCTCTTTGTCCAATAATACTTGTCCACTATTGACTTTACATACTTCTTAAGAAACTATAAATAACAGAAGGGTAAAATTATTATATCACTCTTTGAATATAAAAAATATAATGTCTTGAAAAATGTAATAGGGAAAGGAGTCAATGACTATAATTAATGATAAGGGTAAATGAGGAACTACGTGTAATTATTCATTGATTTCATAAAGTAGACAAGTATTGTTAGACATCTTAAAATAGTATAACGGACAACTATTGTTGGACGGAAGGAGTATGGAGTATTAAATTCACATCAAAGTATGAATTCTAGAATTTTGACTTGATATAGGTCGTGATGAACTTGGCTTCCTCGTAATTGTTTCATTAATTAAGCCTAATCCCCTCTTTTTCATTATATATAGCAAGTTGAAAAAATGATCAATTCTAATTAAGTATCCAAAATATCTCTTACAACTCAAAGGAGAAAAATTTTTAGATAGAAAATGGTTAGGCTTTCTGTTACAAAAAATGGTTCAAGCCTTGCATTTTGGGATTCTGGGCAAACAATATTCATGGTTGGCATGATAGCCGCTTCGATTTCTATGATAGCGATCGTTATATTTGCGTGTGCAAAATCCTCCACGAAACGTAAGAATAAGAATAAGAATAATCCATATAGTCATCGTTATGGTGATGGTAATAAAGCACATGAAAAAAATCCTGTAACTTCCGCGCCAGTAAATTCAACCGGAGAAAAATTAGTCAGTACTGCAGAATTTGCAACAACTATTGTGGATATTACATCCAATGATGGTGGAAAAGATATTCAATACCATGGTGGCGATACCACGAAAAGTAATGGTGGTGACAATGGTAGCAAAAATAATGATGTTAGTACTGATCGTAATGATAATAATTATGTTAGTGGTGGTGGTGACAATAATAATAATAATAATATGGGTGGAGGTCATAGTTATGCTAGCGAAAATACTATTACTAGTGGTGGAGGTGGTCATCATCATGGCGACACAAGTGGTGGTGGTCGGAGTAGTGATCACGGTGGTAGTAGTTGGAGTGGTGGCGATCACAGCGGTGGTGGTGGTGATACATGTGATTGTTTTGGTGGTGGAGGTTGGTGATCACACATTATTTATATTTTGGTGCAATTCAACGAATGTAAAAGCTAATTAAAAATTGTCATTGTTTGTTACTACGACAGTGTTGTAATTTTTTCAAAAGTTTATTTATGTGTTCTTTAAAATTATTATTTTATGTAATTACATGTACTAGTATACGTATCGGCGCGTTGCGCGGTTTGATTTAAAATGTAATAATTTATAATTAAAAATAACTAATAAAATATATAATGCACTTAATAATATATTTTATTTATTATAATAACAATATAATAATACAAATCATTAACTTGTGTATTTGAGCAATATTAAATTTACATTATTAGTACACAATTTAATATATATATA